>NW_026596034.1:25785500-25795102 GCF_907164565.1 Psammomys obesus
TGTGTGTGTGTGTGTGTGTGTGTGTGTGTGTGTGTGTGTGTGTGTGTGAAAACAGCATAAACAACAGCAGAGACTGATTTCTCTCTGACATTCAGGCTTATTTATAGACTCTTGTGACTCAGCGGATAAAACCAGTCAGCAGGGAAGCCTCTTGAACTGACTCACTGTGTTTCCTATAGGCTCATCCTCTTGTCCCTCTTTTCTCTCAGTTGAAGTCTCAGGCATTCAGAGAGACAGGAAATGGTTTTTGTCAAACTGCCTGACCACTTTTTCTTCAGAGTCATCTGTCTCTGTCTGGTTTAAAGGGAATGTGGGTTTCAGCTGCTGATACCCCATAGAGATTATCAAGAAACCCATTGTTTTGCTGGGTTTCAGATCACAATCCTGCATTTGGGAGGTGGAGTCAAGAGGATCAGGAATTCAAGGTCAGCCTTTGCTACACATTCAAGACCAGGCTGAGCCAATATATACTTAAACCAAGACAGAGGAAATCATTGAGAACACTGTGTTTTGGTTGATGTGCCGTCTTCCATGAAACCCTGCCTCAAAAAGCCAAAAACTAGGGCTGGCAAGATGGCTGACCCTGAGCCCGATGGACTACATGAGTTCAGTTCCCAGGACCCATACGGTGAAAGGAGAGAGCGAACTCCCGAGAACGCCCTCCAGTGTCTATGTGCACGATATGCTGTGTGCACACACATACTAACTAGACAAATGCAACTTTTGTTTGTGTTATTCCAGTCAGGGTTTCTCTGTGTGGCCCTGCTGTTCTGAACTCCCTCTGCAGACCAGGGTGGCCTCAAACTCAGAGATCCACCTGCTTCTGCCTCTCAAGTGCTGGGATTAAAGGTTCAGGCCAACCCTGCTTGGCTAGACACACGTTAACTTAAAAAGACAAACAAACAACCTCCCACAACCCCTAAAACCACCGTCCAAACCCAGAAATCCTACTGTATACCGAAACCAAGACAGAAGAATTCCTTGAGAACCCTGTGTTTCTATTGAAGTGTTGTCTCCAAGAAGTCTATTTTATGGCTCTGGCTCCTATTGAGAGCTCTTCAATTTTTCATTTAAAGTCTTTCTTTTAAATCACATGTGTGTTTGTGTGTGTCTGTATGTAGGTATGTGCGCCTGAGTGTGGGTACCCAAGGAAGCCGGAGGCATCAGATCCTCCAGAGCTGGCATCGCAGATGGTTGTGAGCTGCTTGATGTGGGCACTGGGAATCAAACTTGGGTCTTCTGAAATCACAGCACACACTCTTAACTTCTGAGGCATATCCAGTCCCATATTTTGTCTTTTATTTTATTTTTTATTTAGAGACAGGATCTCACTGTATCTCTGACTGGCCTTGAACTTGCATCTGCCTACTTCCACTTCCCATGTGCTGGGATTAAAGGTGAGCACAACCATATCGAGCTTTATGTTTTTGATTTTAGAAAGGGCTTATGTGCTGGAAGATAATATCAGTATTTTCTTTTGCATTTGTGAATTATTTAAAACTCTAGTTTTCCTCAATGGAATTTTAATTATGTGGATGGGTGTCTCTTTTGTAATGTCTATTACAGTTTCTAGATCACCCAGAGAAGCATGGCCTAATGATACCAATGGGTACCCACTGACGGAATGCTTACCATATAGACTAGAAGAGAAGTTCAGAATTGGAAGGTCTAGATTTGAGTCTGGTTTCTGCTGTTAGAGAGTGTGACAGGCCAGGCTAGATGGTTCAATGAGTAATGGTACTAGGCATGCCAACTTGGCAGCTTGAGTGCTAGCCCATATATAAAGGTGCAAGGAGAGAACAAATTTCACAAAGTTGCTCTCTGATCTCCACAAGTATACTATTTCACTACATTATACATTTGCAGGCAGCAATAAATAAACAGATAAACAGATAAATGGTATTAGTATTAAAAGGTCTTCTTCCATTTTATTTATTCATTTTGCATGTATGCAGATACACACCATGAGCACACCACAGCATATTGCACATAGGTCAGAGGTCAAATAGTGGAAACCAGCTCCTTTCTTTCAATATGTGGGTTTTAGGGATTGAACTCAGGTTACCTCAAGACCAACACCTCCTACCCACAAAAGCAAATCATTTTACCTACCTGAGACCTTCTTTTCATATTTCTAAAATGGGATGGAAAACTCATCTTAAAACAGCAATGGATTTTTTTTCAGCCCTTAGTATGTGTCAGTTACCATTTTAGTGCTTAAATTAAATTAAAAATTAATTCATTTTGAAGCAGGATTTCACTATGTAGTCCTTCTGGGTCTGGAACTCCCTCCATAGACCTGGCTGACCTTGAACAAAGACCCACATGCCTTTGCCTATCCTAAGATTAAAAGCTTGCACCACCACATCCAGGTGCTAGGTACTGTTTTATGTGTATCAGCTCATTTATCAGATCAGCTCAAAGGTGCCAATATTACTACTAGCTTCATTCAGAGATGGAGACACTGAGGATCAGATGTGTTCAAAGATGTAACTCAATAAGACTAGGAACGTGGTGGGAGGGTCTGGTATCAGGCTGTAAAGTGATTAAGTTAAAAAAATATATATATATATATACACACACACATATACACAACCATGGGAAAAAAGAATAGGCAAGGAAGATAGGAGTTGTTTAACATTTGTTTATTTGATCTCATGTTGCCTGCATGTATGTAGGTACATATGTATTTATGTGTGATGTGTGTACACCATGTGTGCCATGCTTGTGGAGGCCAAAAGAGGGTGTAGGACCCCCTGGAAGCAGAGTTAGGGATAGCTGTAAGCTGTCAAGTGGGTGTGGGAACCAAACCCATGGCAACGATGTTATTTGCAAATGTAGCCACGGCTCTTAAGCACTGAGTCATCTCTCCAGCCAGGAAGGTAAGGTTTTGAGCCTAGGTAGTCTAGGACCAGAAACCAAGCTTTAAAATAATCCCTCTGTAGTTGACAAGCTCATGGTGCATGCTGAACAAGTGAGTCAACCCATGTGGAGATACTTGTGTAAGTTATAAGCCACAATATGCTCCTGTTAGGTACAGTGTGCAGCCCTACCAGTTCAATCTGGTGTGATACAAATTTGTTTATGCTTATGTTCTCAGATGGCTTAACTTTCAAAGTGTCCTCACATAGCTGATTCCCTTTGGATAAAATTCCCTTTGGAACAAGCATAAGTAAACAGGGTAAAGCTGCATAATAGGCCCAGAGATGTTAAACACCTTGGCCAGACAAAGTGAGCTAAGCCAAGCGAAACTAGAATGCAAACCGTCTCTCTCCTTAGTTTTGTTTTTGGTTTATTGTTATTATCTGTGAGATTGAAGCATACAAAATAAAAATGGCGACCTTCTCTCTCAGCCATTGCCTCTTCCTTAAAGTTTATTTTTTTCTTGCAGACTGTTGTTGTTTAAAAGAAAGAAAAGCCAGGAGCTAGGGGCATAGCTCAGGGATGGCATCTTTCCTAGGATGTGAGAAGCTCAGAGTTCTACAATGCAAACAAAACGAAACAACAGAACCAGCAGCTGCAGTGATAGCTCATTTGGCAGAGTGCTTGCCTAGCATGCATGAGGCCATGGGGTAGTATTGCCTGGACAAGGCGGTGCATGCCTGTAACCCCAGCATTTGCGGGGTAGAGGCAGGAGAATGAGGGGTTCAATTTCATCTTCAGCCACATAGACAGTTTGGGACTATGCTGGAGTACATGAAACCCTATTTTGAAAAATAAAAGTACTTTTACATTATATAAAGCTGTATTTTCTTGCTAGGCATGTAAGAGAACAATTGCAGTCTCAGAACATGGGAGATGAGGAGCAGATTTTTTTTTTTTCAAGACGGTTTCTCTATGTAACAGATTTGGCTGTGCTGGACTTTCTTTTTGTAGACTAGGTTGGCCTCAAACTCATAGAGATCTGCCTGCCTCTGCCTCTGGAGTACTGGGATTAAAGGTGTGAGCCACCACTCCTGGCAAGGAGTATACATCTTAAGATACATAGCAAGTTTGAGGACAGCCTGAGCTACAGAGACTCTGTCTCAACTCTCCATTATCCCTGCTGCCAGAATGGTGTGGGGAGCAACATTCTCTTTCCTTCCTTCTTTCCTTCCTTCCTTCCTTCCTTTTTCTTTTTTCTTTTTTCTCTTTTCCCTCTCCTCTCCTCTCTTCTTTTCTTTGTTTTTTGGTATTTCAAGACATGGTTTCTGTGTGTAGCCTTGGCTGTCCTGGACTTGATTTGTAGATCAGGCCTCAAAGTCACATACTCCCCAAGTGCTGGGATCACTGGTGTGCACCACCATGCCTGGCAGTGTTGGGACCATTTTCTAATAAGGATAAATGTGTCCTATCCTCACTGTAAACACATTCTTTATATCCTGCCACCCAATGATATCAATTTTTATGTTTTAATTTTATTCCTCATTCTTTCCTATGTATGTGTACAATTTTAAGGAGCTAATCCAAAAGATTTAAAATGTTACCTGGGCGCAGTGGCACATGCCTGTGAATCCCAGCCCTCTGGGAGGCAGAGCCAGGCTGCTCTATGTGAGTTCAAGGCCAGCCTGGCCTACAAAGTGAGTCCAGGACAGCCAAGGCTACACAGAGAAACCCTGTCTCTAAAAACCAAACCAAAACAAACAAACAAAAAAAAAGATTTAAAATGTTTACTTATGTGTGTCCATGTGAATGTCTGCCATGGTGTGCATAGCGCCCTTGGAGGCCAGAGAAGGTGTCAGACTTGGTGGAACTGGAGCTACATTACTGGCGGCTGGGATCTGAGCATGGGTCTTCTGCAAGAGCAGCAAGTGCTTCTAACTATAGAGACATCTCTTCAGCATGCCGAATTTCATTATTAAGAATATTATTTGAACATCTGCCACTTTAGGATAGTAAGGTTACAGCTACAGTTTTATTTTAATCTTTGTGAGATAGGGTCACATGTAGTTGAGGCTAGCTTGCTAAGTAGCTAAGGATGGCTTTGAACTTCTGATCCTCCTGCCTCTACCTCCTAAGTGCTGGAATTTTATTGAATGCCATCACACCAGAATAACAGAGTGATAATTTAAAGAAAGAAAAATGTAAAGAAAGAAAATAACAACAACAGAGAAAGGGCCTAAATTGCTATTTTTCCTTTGAGTGTTCAGCTTTTCTTGGGGGGAGGGGAGGCTGTGAGAGAAAGTCACTATGTGGCCGAGAGGCTACCCTCTAAGTCACAATCCCTCTGCCTCAGCCTCTTAGGAACTGAGCTGCCACCGTAGCTGCCTCAAAAGTCCTTAAGAAGACATGTTTTCCACAGCTACACAGAGAAACCCTGTCTAAAAAAAGGCAAAAAGAAAGGAAAAAAAAAAAAAAAGACATCCTTTTGCCTTTAATCCCTGCACTTGAGAGGCAGAGGCAGTCAGATCTCTGTGAGTTTGAAGCCAGCCTGGTCTATAGGGTTTCTGGACAGCCAGGGATTCAGAGAGAAAACCCTGTCTCAACAAAACAAAACAAAACAAAACAACAAAACAAAAAACCCCCAAAACCAAAACCACTTTTTTTTTATTTGCTATAGTAAACACTTCATTTTGGCCCTTAAACTATTTTAATACTCTTCCAAGTGGAATATTTAGGCATCTTTGCTTGTGCACTTCTTTTATGGAAACTTCAAAGTGAATCTGGCATGTTTCATGCATAAGCCTTGTTTAGAGTGTTTTGCACTATGCTAGCTTTAGGAGGTTCTAGTTTCAGGCTGTATGTAGGGCTGCCCTGTATAGATGTGCACAGAAGGGTCTGAATACATAAGCATTCTGTTCTCTAAACCTGTAGCTCTTGGTTGGAATTTGTGTTTGGGCTGTGGTGGGTTTTCTAATGGCATATTACTAAAGAATCCAGTGTGGGAGACAGTAATAGGTTCACTGAAGTCTTAAGTCTTTCTTTTCCCCAAAACAGTTTCTCTGTGTAGCCTTGGCTGTCTTCCACTTGCTTTGTAGACCAGGCTGGCCTCAAACTCACAATGATCTACTGGCTTTGTCTTAAGTCTCTTTATTTTTAAAACTGGGTTACTTTCTTTGACTTAAGAGATTGCTTAGGGGGCTAAGGTTGTACATATGACGCTGCCTTATGAACAATGCGGTGCCAATATTTAATAAAAAATTGATCAGGCCCTTTGCATCCTTTCTTTCCAGACACTTGACATGCCCTAGAAATTCAAGGTCAAAATTGTACAGCTAGACATACTCAGTGCAATGTCTGTAAAGTATTTTGAAATCCTTGCATGAAAAAACGAATGCCTAAGGAAAACGGTGCAACTTCCTGTTTATGACACCCAAGTCTCAAATTCAGGATTGGGGCTTAGTCTTTGGCATTCAGCCTAGTGCTGTGTTTTATTCACATCCCGGACGACTTCGTTGGCAAGCTATCGGAAATATTTTATTTTAGGTAGGTCACCTTTCCTTTAAATGGGCCAAGATATCAAGGATCTCTAGGTTCACATGGAAAAGACTTGTCACAAGTTAGCAATTATTTATCACGCCAGGGACTGTCTAGTTAGACTTTCTTTGGGCCAGGTTATTAGTTCATTCAGCCATAGATTGAAACCTGTTCTTATGTGTGTCCAGCTGTCACTTGTCCAGATTCTCTTTTCCCATAGGAGGGAACTGAACGCACAACGGGTGGTGCTGTGCTTGGAATCCATTCTTCTGTTTCATCTTCCACCTGTTTGTAAAGTCTTTAAGAACATACCATAAAGCCACAGCCTCTAAGACCACTTTTGGAGTATGCTTCGAAGTTGGACAGAAAGCTAAGGACTCAAAGGTGGACCAGAACGACTTAGAATTCCTTCGGACTACACCCTGGTTAAGCCTCCTGCGTTTCCACCTGCCTCTGGGCTCCAACTACCTTGCGGGGCTCCGCCCCGTCAGGTGGCTTCACCGTTTCCGCGTTGCACAGCTTCCCCGACCCCGCCGCCGAGCGGAACCAAAGTGCGCTGACTCCGGGTTCAGCCGGATCTTTCTAGCTCAGACTCATCGCAGCGGTGACTCGGCAGCCGCGTCCAGCGTCATCAGTGACAGCCCCGACCCTTGCTACGCTTTGCGTCGCTCTGCCAGGCGCAGTCGCCTCCTCCTTGGCAAATAGTCCTCGGCAGGGTCCGAGTTCTCGGGTCTTCCGAGGTGGGAAACAGGAGAGGTCGCAGTCCGGGGCATGCGGAGTCGATGAGGAGAGGGAGCTGGGTGGCGACGTCTTCTCGAGAGCGCGAGAAGTGAGTTAGAAACTCCGTCCCTGCCCGGGATCCCTCCGCCTGCGGTAGCGGTGGTGAGGCCGAGGGAGCCGCCATTTTGGATGTTCGGTTCCTGCTGCCACTGCTGCCGCCGCCCCCGAAGCTGCTGGTTTCATTCGAGGTTTCGGGCCGGTGAGTGTCACTTGCGGCACTGAGAGCAGGTTGTGTCTTTGGCTCCGCCGCAGCTGCGAGCGTTCGGCCGGAAACTCCCTGTCAGTCCCAGGGGTCCGGTCTCAGCCTGTGGGGGAGAGGGGGACCCAGGTCGGGTCCGGAGGGACCGGGGAGCCCAGGGCTTGCTCGGACTCCCCGAGGGCCGGCCCTTGGAGGCTTCAGAGCCGCCGCCCGGGTGCGCGGCCGCTTTCCCTACTTTGGCGTTGCCTGGCCCGTGCAGGCCTCCTTGAACCCATTGACTTTACCGGGCTGCGAGCCTCCTTTGAAAGCTCGTTCAGGGAGCCTGGGGTTTAGCGGGCGGGCCCCACCCCCGCGTGTCCTCTCCGAGCCACGTATCAGCGTTCTTGTGTCGTGGACTCGGGTCAGATCTGAGAACTCTGAGCATTTTCACAGGCAGGGGTAATGCTGCCTGAACCCGCAGTGCCGTCCGCTCAGAGTCGGACGTCGGCCTCGCCTCTCTCTAACCTTCCAACTAACTTCTGATCCAAAAATTTCCGCCCCCCCCCCCCCCCCCCGTTCCTTTTTAAAAACTCACCTGCGACGGCACTGTTCACTCTCTTCTCAACTCTTGGTTCTGCGGACGTCAGTTTCCAGTAATTCTCAAGATCTTCCTCATTGCCTGCAAGTGTCGGTTATGCTTCCCAGTCAGGGCTTGGTGTTGGAGAGTCGTCGAGCTACCTAGGGTGTATTTCAGCAGTAAATGGGTTTGAAGCAGGCCAAGCGGCTTTAGGTGGGAAGAAGCTGTCGAAATACTTTCTGGATTTCCTCTCTGTTCTGAAAGCTGAGCTTTTGGGCACGCACTTATACCTTTTTCTTTTTCTCTTTTCCTTTTGGTGTTATGTCTGCTTGAGCACGGAAATCTGCCCTTGGAGAATAATAATCTGACGTAGGTAGAAAGGGAAATAACTTTTTGGTTCCTGTAGGGATTAGTTAACAGAAGAGTGAGCTGAAATGATCTCTTAGTGACCCTACCTCTGAGGTGTTTGGATAGTAATGACCTTTGCTGGCTTCGTATGTTGACTTTTCTCAGGGTAGCTAGATTTTAAGCATCCATTTCCATTGTTGACCGTAGTATTTGCCAGACTATATACTTAAGTTTTAGTTTGAAACCTGTGGATCCTCGAAGTACTGATAGCCTCATTACTTAATTCTCAAAGTTTATTTGCTGTCCAGTGTGCTTGAATAAAAATCATTTCACAATAATTCATTGATTATTTCCTACATTTCAAGTTAGGTGAATGTGGTTGAATCACCCCCATTTTATCTCAGCCTAGGTTTTTACATCTGCAAAGGAGATAACTTCTTTGAGATCACAGTTAAGCGACTCAAAACCTAGGTTTATAACTTGTACAAAGCAAATCTCCCAATGCTTGTAAACTTTATATTGATGCTTTATTTATATAATTTTTTTAGAAGATTTTTTTTTTTTTTTTTTTTTTTTAATGTGTGTGAATGTCTTGCCTGCATATTCCTCATGTGCCTGCCAGGTACCAGTGGAAGTCAGAAGAGGGTATGTGGATCCCCTGGAAAGGGACTTACAGGCAGTTGTGAGCTGCCAGGCAGGTGCCGGGAACTGAATCTATGTTTTTTATAAGAGCAGTAGGTGCACTTAACCGCTGAGCCATCTCTTCAGCCCTCTGCTTTATTCTTATTAAACTTTTGAAATGAGACTACAGGTAAATTCTTTACAGTTCATGCAGTGTCAAAGAGGACAGTATTTTCAGTGTGAATATTCTGTGCTCTTGTTATTTGTCTTAAGGAGCTCCTTCAGGACTGTGTTTATTACTGATAGATGAGTTCTCTGTGCTCTGAAGTTATTCAGTTTTGTTTTGCTTTTAAAAGAACTCAGCATGTATCTTCTCGTACTTTACTACTGAAATGTTCTGGTTTTGAGTTCACTTTTTGAACAAGTATTGAAAGAGCGATCAAAAGTTATTTTAATTGTTCATGTCATGCTATAACCTACAAGGATTTAAATGTTATTCATTCTTAGATGATTAGCAGTTTCCCTGGAGAAAGTATCTTTTTGCTAAACAAATTATTAGCAAAGTGCTGTTCTGTGATCAGCACACATATGAATGTCTTGGCTGTTGAGAATTGCTCTAGAAGTTAACATTTGTGTTTAATAAACTTTCATTTATTTCCTTCCTTCCTTCCTTCCTTCCTTCCTTCCTTCCTTCCTTCCTTC
>NW_026596034.1:25795112-25806489 GCF_907164565.1 Psammomys obesus
CTTCCTTCCTTCCTTCCTTCCTTCCTTCCTTCCTTCCTTCCTTCCTTACCTCTCCCCTCCCCTGTTTTGTTTGTTTGTTTGTTTGTTTTTAAACATGGTTTTGCTCAGTTGCTCAGGTTGGATATAACTTGGGATCCTCCTACATTTTCTGAATAGTTGAGATTAACAGGTCTGTGCCACTAGTCCTGGCCCAGCTTTTGTTTTTTGAGACAGTCTTCCTATGTAGCTCAGGCTGGCCTAGAACTTGGCTACTTGTCTTACCTTCCCAGTCCTGAGACTGCAGGTGTGTACCACTCCAGGATCTATCAAGCTCCATTTATTTCTTTTGTGAAGTTACATGTTTTTTGATCCAGTCTGTTTTGCTGACAGCAATTATATAATCTGAGGGTGGATTTTATTTAGCATGAACCTGTAAAATACAGAAATTGCCAGTAGTGCCTTACTGATATTTCACCCAGGATTATTTTAGAAAGCTAGGTAGTGGGATGTAACTCAGTGGTAGCCTGGCATACTTAAAGCTATAGTTTCTATCCTCCCCTACCTCCCAGAAAGTCTAAACCCAAAAGTTGTAAAACTAAACAGTATACAAAGAGGATAAAACCCCAAATAGTTTTAAGTGAATCAGTAAAAACTCTTTATGCAAACATAAGGTCAAATGAGTTCTTCCAAAGCTTTATTTTTAATTTAAAAAGTTGGATTGGAATCCACAGATCAAGACAGATTTCAAAATGTTTAATCCGTTTATTTGCATTTGATAGGAATTTAAATTTTTGTGTATATAGTAGGGCATAACTGATTAAAACGTGAAAACTTAGATTTAGCTGAAGAGAATGTAAAAATAAAACCTTTATGGGTCCTGGAGAGATGATTGGTAGGGCCCTGGGCAGCTCTTCCAGAGGATCAAGGTTTGATTTGGTTCTTAGCATCCATATGGAGGCTCACAACCATCCTTGATACTAGTTTTAGGGATCTGACTCTGGCCTCTAGGGCGCTCCAGGCATGTGCTGGTCAAAAAAATAAATAAATAAAAAATAAAAGCCTGCTTGCATCCTTAAACAGTTAAATGCTACCAGTTTGTTTAGCTGTTTTAGGTGCTTTAATATTTATTCTATTTATTTATTTGTTTATTTATTTATGTATTTGTTTAACTTTTTTGAGACAGGGTATGGCTCTGGCTGTCCTAGACTGAGACCAGGCTGGCCTTGAACTCATAGAGATCCTCCTGCCTCTGCCTCCCTGATTGTCAAGGACAGCCAAAAATACACAGACAACCCTATCTTGAAAAACCAACAAAACAAAAAACCCAAAGCTCCATTACTTTTATCTCTTTATTATTTATCACTTTATATGTAAAATTGTTATTTTGTGTATGTATTCCTGAGTGCATGCATATTTATGCTATGTGAGAGTGTGGAGGTCAGAAGACAACTTAAAATTAAACAAAAATTATATTTTATTTGTATTGGTGTTTTTCTTGAATGATATCTGTGTACTTGGTGCCCATGAAAGCCATAATTTGGAGTTACACAGACAGTTGTGAGTTACCATTTGAGTGCTGGGAATCAAACCAAGGTCTTCTGCAAGAGCAGCCAATGCTCTTAACTTCTGAGCCATCTCTCTAGCTTACAGAGGGCAGCTTTTGAGAGTTCTTGCCTTCTAGCATGTTGAGGCAGTCTTTTCTATTTCTGCCTTTCATACTGGGATTACAGATGAGCCAAATATGCTTTGTTCCTAGGTACTGAAGCATGAACTCAGGCCATCTTGCTTGGCAAGGGTTTTTAACTGGTGCACCATCTTTCTGGTCCTTCATTTTGTTAATTTTTTTATTTTTATTTTTTGGTGTTTTTGAGACAGGGTTTCTCTGTGTAGCTTTGGCTGCCCTGGAACTCCTTCTATAGACCAGGCTGGCCTGAACTCACAGCAATCCACCTGCCTCTGCCTCCTGAGTGTTGGGATTAAAGGTGTGTGCCACGACCTCCTGGCTTCTTTAATTTATTTTATTTGTAGTAATTAATATTTATTTTACATTCTTTGGTGTTTTGCTTGCATGTATGTCTGTGTAAGGGTGTCAAAAACCCTGGAACTGGAGTTACAGACAATTGTTAACTGCCATGTGGGTGCTGGGAATTGAACCCTGGTCCTCTGAAAGAATGCTAGTGCTTTAAACCACGGAGCCATCTCTGCAGCGCCCCTTTATTTGTTTTTGAGACAAGGTCTTACTGTGTATCTCAGGGTGTCCTTAAACCCATGAACTCTTTGTTTTAGCCTCCCTAGACCTTGGGTTACAGGCCTTTGCTCTCAGGCTCTGTCTTACTCAGTTTCTTAGGCTAGGCATGGTAGCTCTTGCCTGTAATCTAGCAGAGGTATGAAGATCATTGCAAATTTTAGATCAGCCTGATCTGCATGGCAGATATCATGCCTGCTAGGACTAGTTCATAACTGGACTCTGTATCTAACCATAACAACAGCCATAGCAAAGAGAGAACATACTCGTTTTTATGAATTCATATTTCTTGGTTTATATATTTTGACAATCTGTAACTAGGCTTTTTTCAGAATAGGAATGTGTGTGTGTGTGTGTGTGTGTGTGTGTGTGTGTGAGTGTATGAGTATGAGTGTTCGTGTAGGAAATTTCATTTCAGTGAAGGCAGGGAAAAGTGAAAAAAGGAATGCAATTTCTACCTAGAAAATACCTGCAAGCTGTTTTTTTTTTTTTTTCCTCTGAAGGAATAATACAAAATACTTAATTTGGCATAAGTTTTAGTTACTAGGAATGTGAAAGTTTGAAAGGTTTAGAAATGAGGAAAACAACAATCCACTTGTCAAAGCTGTTGAATCAGCGTTAGCCAGCGCCTTAGTATCAAAGATTAGGGTGAGATGATTGACATGAGAAATGCTTTTTCACTAAGTACTTAGAAGTTTAGCTCTTAAAAAAAATGCTGATTGCGTGCCCAACATGGTGGCGCATGCCTGTAATCCCAGCGTTTTGGGGAGGTAGAGGCAGGTGAATCTCTGTGAGTTTGAGGCCAGCCTGGTCTACAAAGTGAGTACAGGGCAACCAAGGCTACACAGAGAAACCCTGTCTCAAAAAACTTAAAACAAAACAAAATAAAGCTCATTGAGGGGACTGGAGAGATGGCTCAGTGATTAGGAGCATTGACTGCTGTTCCAGAGGACCCTGGTTCAATTTCCAGCACCCACAATAGCAGCTCACAATTGTGGATAACTCCAAGGTCTGACACACTTACACAGACAGACATGCAGGCAAAACACCAATGCACATAAAATAAAAATTAAAAAAAAATGCTATTGAGATCATTGGAGAATAAAATTAACAAGTTAGAAGTATTATCATTGAAGATTAAATAGGTTAAGGAGAAAATTGTTTCTTTTCTTTTCTTTTTGGTTTTTCAAGACAAGGTCTCTGAAAAAATATTTTTTTTAAGGTGAAGAAAATACATGTGACCCTTGTACTTTGTGAATAATTTTAAAGGTATCTTAGAGGCACTAGTTATTTCCTCCCCTCCCCCTTTTCTGTTGCTAGCACACAGTGGTCACTTCCACCTAACAGGCAATTGCTTTGCTAACTCTGGCTTGTTGTCTCCCTGTGTATTCTTGCTTTACTGAGCATCCCAAGCTTTCTAGCCGGTCCCACTTAGTGATTAATATTACTGATTCCTGGTAGTAACGGATATGACGGGGATCTTTGGAACTGTGAAATAACTTTGTTTTCTTTACAAGCTTTTGGGTTAAATTAAGATTGCCACAGAGGGCTTGGTGAGCCGGCTCAGTAGTTAAGATGACACACTATAGCTAACAGAGGACCCTGGTTTCTCAGCACCTACATCAGGTGGCTCACAACAATCTGTGACTCCAGCTTCAAGAGATTTGGACACTTTTTTTTTTTTTGTCTCTTGTGAGCAACTGCACTCACATGTACATATCTCCACGCAGATGTACACCTACATGTACAAATGAAAATGGAAAGCTTTAAAATATATTACCATAGAATAGGCTGGACCTGGTGGCACATGTCTTTACACTCACTGCCCGGAGACAGGCATATCTATGTGGGCATGTGACCAGCCACGTAGTGAGTTCAGGCTAGCCAAGGCTACACAGTGAGAGCTTATCTCAAAACAAAAAAACCAGAAACCCGGCCAGTGGTGGCTCACCCATTTAATCTCATCACTGAGGAAGCAGAGGCAGGCAAGCTGGGTCTACAGAGTGAGTTCCAGGACATTTGGAGCTACACAGAGAAACCCTGTCTCAAAAAACCAAAACCAGCCAACCAAATAGAAGACTAGACGATATGTATTTGGGCATACAAAGAGTCTCAGTTGTGTTCTTACAGCTTAAAGTTAGGGAAGATAGTTTTTAATTCCCACTATTAAGAAATACCAGTTTTGAGTTGGTAGTGGTGGCTGAAGCCTTTAATCCCAGCACAAAGGAAATGTTCACCTATACATGGAAGTGGATCTCTGAGTTCGAGGCCAGCCTGGTCTACAGAGGAAGTTAGTTCCAGGACTGCCAGGGCTATACAGAAAACCCTGTTTCAAAAAAAAAAAAAAAAAAAAAAAAAAAAAAAAAAAAAAGACCAGTTTCAAGCTAAAGAAAAGAAAGATAAGTTAGAAATTAAATCCCTTTTGTAAAAAGTCTTCAGAAAAGGTGTCTCTTGCCACGCTTTGAAGTATTTGGAAATATGTTTAAAAATATGAAAATATTGTTCTAAGATGATTGGGAAAACTAACTGAAAATAAATATGGAGTTAATTGCATCTTTGTAAGTATTAGGTTTTGGTATGGTTATTGAGGGGCAAAACATAGTTTTAAGAAGAAAGCACCTTTCCTGGGAGTACCAATATATGTTGCTTAAAAATCGCATTTAATTAATTGTTAATTAATGTGCACATACATATGGGCATAGGCAGAGTTCATGTGATTATTTTTGCTGTTTGTACTATTTTTTTTTTTCACACACTGAACTTTGCTGTTTTCTGGCTACTATTTATTCATTCATTTATTTATTTATTTATTTAATCTGTCTATCAGTCTCTTTTATCTATCCATCCATCCTCTTTTCATCCATCCATACATCCATCTATCTATGTATGTGAGACAGGGTCTCACTGTGTAGCCCTGTCTGTCCGGGAACTCACTATGTAGTCCAGACTGGCCTGGAAATCACAGAGGTTCACCTGCCTCTGCCTCCTGAGTGCCAGAATTAAAGACATGGGATGCTATGCCAGGACTTCATAATAATTTTTAATGTTATAGTACAACTATACTTGTAATGCTTTTCTTTCATCTGGAAAAGCCATTCCTCTGCTCCCCCTCTACCCCATTATAGGAACACAACTTTGCTTCAGATAAGGGAGTGGGACAGATTTTTTTTTTTTTAGTGCATGCTAAGTTGTTTTTATTTTTTGAGTTTCTAGAAAACCAAAATTCAAATTTGTAGCATATACAATACAAAGCCTTGCACTCCGAATGGATGTTATGAATAAAAATAGTATAGACTTGTTCAGGTCCTCTGAACAATACAGTCATTGGTCCAGTCTAGACAGCTGGAGTCTTGACTTAGTTACAGGAATCTACTGCAGGTTTCTTGTGACAGGAGGAGCTGCCAGCAAAAAGGTTTGTCCTCAAGTATACAGAATAGCTTTTATCAGCTGTAACACACTGAGAGAATAGGACATTTACAAACATCAAAATCAGACATAAAAATTACATTGAAATTGACAGTAAAAGTTTTGTTTTTAGCTCAGTACACGATGGTATAGTTTGTTGAATAGTCTTACTAATCCAGAAAGCCTTCTTTATTATAAACTTACTTCTCAGGCTGGTGGGGTTGTTCAGTGGGTGAAGGTGCTTGCTGTACAAGCTTGGTGACCTAAGTTTGGTCTGATCCCTGTCACCATGTAAAGGTAGAAGGAGACTAGGTTGTTTTCTGATCTTCATATGTATACCATTCTCTCCCAACAAAAGTGTTTAAAAAATTTAAAAGCTATTTCTAATGTGTAAACACCAGCAACAAAACAGAAAGCAAGCAAGCAATTGTATCTCTGTATCTTTGAAATGTTTAGGTATTTAGATGTTTAATTCTGAAGTTGACATTGACAGGGACTCTTTCTGATTTACCCATCAGAAGCTTCAAGTGGCAGTAAAGAAATCTCACTACCCTTCTTTCTTTTCAGGGGTTGTTTTGTAATTCATTTTGTCAAGAAAGTTAATAGTTTTACTAAGAGTCAGACAGTCTCTTTCCCAACAGTGAATGTGTTGGTAGTTCACTGATAAGTTACTGACTTCCTTCCTTGTTTTGTTTTTGAGGTAGGGTCTCATTTTGTAGCGTTGGCTGCCCTGGCTCTTGCTATGTAGACTAGGTTGGCCTTGAACTCAGAGACTGCTTGCCTCTGCCTTCCAAGTGCCCAGCTCCCTCTGTTTTAATAATATACTTTTATGATTTGGAAATTAAAAATTATTTTTCATCTGTTTTTTTGAGACAGTCTCACTGTAGCCCTGGTTGGCCTGGAACTTGGTATGTGGACTTATCTGGCCTCAAATGCACAAAGTGCTGTCATTAAAGGTGTGTCCATTAAGCCTGGTTTTATTTTTAATCAAGAAAATAATATAATCTATTATAGTAACAAAATTGAAAGGCTCTTAGGAAACCTACTGATTTCCTTCAGTCTTCCATGGTTCCTCTCCAACAGCTTTGTCCAGAAGATGTGCATTCTTCAGGGTTCTTAAATACTATGTTGACATAAGTGTGTGTATGTAGGAGTCATCCTTACGAAAGAAAGATCGAACCGTATTACTCCATAAAAAGCCTCTCATAACATATTGAGGTCAGTAGGTATATTTCCATCATGATCTTTTAAACAGCTCCATTATGACTTAGAGCATAGATAGAGCCTAGTTTGTTTATTTATTTCTGGTTTTCCAAGACAGGGTTTCTCTGTGTAGCTTTGGTTGTCCTGAAAAGCCCTGTAAACCAGGCTAGCCTCAGAGCCACAGAGATTCATCTGCCTCTGCCTCCTGAGTGGGGATTAAGGGTGTGCCACCATCACTTGCTAGACTGTAGTTTGAGTATTTTCCTGTGGGCATTTAGGTAATTTCCAAATTAAAAAAAAAAAAAAGATTTATTTATTATTTTTATGTATGAATGTTTTACTTGCGCGTGTGTATATATGTATACCACATACATGCCTGGTGCCTGCCTGTGAGGCCAAAGAGGACGTTGGATTCCCTGAACTGGAGTTTTAGATGGTTCTAAGCTCCATGTGGTGCTGGAAACCAAACCCAGATCATTTGCAAAAGCAGCAAGTGCCCTAACCACTGGGCCATCTCTAGCTGTCATTTCCACATTTTTGTCACTATAGACAGTGCTACAATAAATATACTTGTAGATGCTACTGTTTGCTGATATTTTATATTCTATGACCAGAATCTCTAACATGGGATTTTAGGTCCAATAGAAGTATATTTTAGATTTTATTATGAATTAGAGTATAGTATTATATAGTATTTTATTATGTCAGAGTATAGTAGTTTGCATGTGCCCATGGAGGCCATAAGAGAGTGTTGGCTCTTCTGGAGTTGGGTTACAGGTGGATGATACAACTGCTGAACCTAGGTGCTGGGAATTGGGGTCTCTGGAAGAGCAGCAAGTGCACTCACGTACTGAGTCATATGTTTAAACCCCTTCCCCCATTTTTTTTCCTTTTTAATATATTTTTATTGTCAGATGACAGGTGAGGTAATTGAGAAAAGAATGGTTTATTTAGTCCTGGAATAACATGGAGTTAATAGACGGTGTGAGATGGGGCTTGTTTTTCTCTGAGAGAGGATTCCACTCTGTAGTCTGAGCTAGCCCAGAACCTAGGATGTAACTGGCTGACTTCACTTCTTCAGCCTTCAGTATATTGGGATTACAAAGTATAAGTCACAATGCTGTGTCAGTATAGACATTTACGTGACTTATTTAGAAAGCCAGCTGTGCCAGGACTAAAATAATTTTTTCCTCAATTAATTATGTCACTCGTTATGCTTTACATTTCTATTTTATTGTTTTGTTTCTTTCCCTAGTGTCTTTTCTTTGCTCCACACTTTAATTAGTGCGTGTGTATGTGTTGTGTATATCAGAGGAAAATTTGCAGGAATCAGTTTTCTCTTTTGTGAGTCCCAGGGCTTGAACTCAGGTCATCATACTGGGCAGCAAGTGCTCCTATCTGCTGAGCCATCTTATACTACTTTGCTGTCCTGAAACTTAAAAGGCATACTAACTTTATATAGATAATTATTTTGTTAGACTTTTCCATCTTTAGCTATTCTGAAGCATTTATTTTTATTGTCTGTGGATTGAAAATAATTTGGAAAACCAAAAAAGTGACACTGCTTGAGTTGCATTATAGTCATGTGTTAATTTTGAAGGTTTGACATTTGTTCAGGGTGACACTTTTGTTTTTCTTTTTAAATAATTATTTCCTAGATTTTATAATTTTCTTCATGTAGTTTCTTTTCCTCTCTTACTGAATTTATTCTAGGTGTTTCACTACTCTTTTTAACTTTCTCTGTCCACTTCCAGTAAGCTAATAATTAGAAATGTGTTAAAATTAATATTATGCTACATTTTTCTGAATTTCTCTTGGATATACAGATGTAACAGAACTTGGATTCATGAAGTATAGACTAGAGAAATTTTACATTATTTTTGTTTTTTTGAGACAGGGTCTCTCTGTGTAGTCTTGGCTGTCCTGGAACCACCTCTATAGACCAGGCTGACCTGAAACTCAGAGGCTCACCTGCCTCTACCTCCCGAGTTCTGGAGTTAAAGGCGTGCACTACCATGCCTGGCTTGAAATGTTATTATTAAATAACTTTGATATTTCTACTTTCATCCTATAGGAAAATATTCTTCTTTAAGTCTTGTGGAATGAATGACATTTTACTAAAGTTGAAAGTTTATGATTTTGCTTTATTCATGGTTCCCCTTAACTTGTTTTGATTAACAAAGTAAATTCTAGGCTGAGAGTGGTATCTGATGACTTTAATCCCAGCACTCTGGAGGCAGAGACATACAGATCTCTGTGAGTTTACATAGTGAGACTTTGTCTTTAAAAAAAAAAAAAGAAAGAAAAAAGAAAAAGGCACTTATATTTTTACCAGACACAGCTAAAGTTCTGCTTGGAGAATTGTAAATAACAATTGCTTCGTAGTCTAAAATTTGTTATTTACCTCGTGTACTTATTGCTGTTTACTCGACCTTTGGTGCTATTCATGCAGCTTAATGCTATTCAGTTGTTTGGTAGTATGCTTGAATTTATTGTCTTTTTTAAAAATTTAAGATATGTTAAATTTTGGTATGAACAAGTTGAACGTAAAGAATTGCTTGGCAGTTAAGGAAGAATTGAACTTCAGACCTCTTAGAGGGATGCCAGCTGGCTGCCCTACACAGGGTGTGCTCACGTATAATTCTACCACATACTCCTTTGCTTTGAAGAGCAGCCATTCTATTTTAGTAGCTTACCTAGGGGTGATTCAGGCCAGACCGCCCAAACTGAGAGTCAGAATTGCAGTACTGTAATTCACAGGGCACTGTGTTCTTCATTTGAACTTCTTGTGTCTGCTTTCCACAGTGCGCCATGCCTTGTATGGAGGTTGCTCTGGGTGTTGGGGAACTTGAGAGAGCGATTGATAATTAGGAAGTTGTATTTTGAGCTGGAAACTACAGCATATAAAGTTAATCTTTAGTGTTGTGCATTGAATCATGTGAAACCGGATAAATTAACCCTGTGATTCAAGGATATTTCAGTTCTTAGTGAAACAATAATCTTAATTTATTTTTATGTGTATAAGTGTTTCTCGTGCATTTGTGTTATGTGTGCAGTTTGCATGCCAGGTTCACGCAAAGGCAAGAAGAGGGAACCAGATCCCTTGAAACTGGAGCTGCTGATGGTTGAGAATGCCCATGTGGGTGCTGGGAATCCTGCCTAATCCTACCTTGGGTCCTTGGTCTGAATATTATTTTAATATTTTATTTTTATTATTTTTTTTATGTGGATGGGTGTATGTCTGTGTGAATGCATTGCATGTGTGCATGGATTTCCGAGACAGTGAGAAGGAGGGTGTCTGATTCCCCTGGAGCTAAGAGTAAGGCGATTATGAGCCACCTGATGTGAGTGCTGGGAACTGAACTCAGTTCCTTTAACATAGCAGCAAGTGCTGTTTACCACTGAACTATTCTCCAGCCTGTGCTCACCTATCTTTGTCTGTCTGTCTGTCTGTCTGTCTGTCTGTCTGTCTGTCTGTCTGTCTGTCTGTCTATCTATCTATCTATCTATCTATCTATCTATCTATCTATCTATCTATATCTATCTGTGTGTGAGTGTGTGTGTTTTGGGGTGGTGGTGCATGCCTGCTGTGGTGTACATGGTGGGGGTCAGTGGAACTTTGGGGAGTTGGTTCTCTCCTTCTACCTTGTGAGTCTCAGGAATCAAACTCAGGTCTTAGGCTTGGCAGTAAGCACCTTTTATTTGCTGAGCCATCTCACTGACTTAGTAACATTCTGATACTGACCTTCCTTAGCTCTGCAGACCTCACATCTATCTCTCTATCTATCTGTCTGTCTGTCTGTCTGTCTAATGTATTCATGTTCTGTCTGCGTGTATGCCTGCATGCCAGAAGAGGGCATCAGATTCCAGTATAAATGGTTGTGAGCCAGCATGTGGTTGCTGGGAATTGAACTCAGGACCTCTGGAAGAACAGACAGTGCTTTTATCTGCTAAGCCCATCTCTCTAGCCCTAGGCCTTACTTTTAAAAACACGTTTCTTTATTTGAGGAAATAAGTATTTGTGCTTCCTATAGTCTCACCTCATTCCCGATTGCCTAAGAAAAGCACTAAGACACTAAAAGATACTAGAAAGAAAAATTCTATTTTTTTTTTTTTTTTGAGCCAGTGTCTCATATAGACCAGGCTTGCTTTGCACTTTTGAAAATTTTTTATTTTATTTTATGTGTATGAGTATTTTTGCCTGCATGTATGTATGACTGTGTGTGTCCGGTACCTGAGGAGGCCAAAAAAGGACAATTGGACTGGAGTGACAGATGGTTATAAGCTGTTGATTCAAACTGAACCTGGGTCCTTTGGAAAAGCATTCGTTGTTCTTAACCACTGAGCCATCTGGCTGTCCTCTGACTTTGAATTTTCTGAGCTTTGATCCTGTTTGGGACATGCCTGTTCCCCCATGCCTGCTTTGCATGGTGCTTTGTTCATGTTAGGCAAGTGCTCTACCAGCTGAGCGCTAGCCCCTTCTTCCTTCCCTCTTTTCCCTCCCTTCCTTCCTTCCTTCCTTCCTTCCTTCCTTCCTTCCTTCCT
>NW_026596034.1:25806589-25850266 GCF_907164565.1 Psammomys obesus
CCTTCCTTCCTTCCTTCCTTCCTTCCTTCCTTCCTTCCTTCCTTCCTTCCTTTTTTTTTTTTTTTTTGTTTGTTTGAGACAGGTTTTCTCTGTGTAGCCTTGGCTGTCCTGGACTTGCTTTGTCCAGGGAGGCCTCAAACTTAGGGATCTGCCTGTTTCTGCCTCCCTATTGTTGGGATCAAAGGTGTATGCCATCACCGCTTGGCTTTCTTTCTTTTAAAAATTACATAAACAAACAAACAAACAAACAAATAAATAAATACTATGGCAGTTGCACACATACACATAGCATACACAGACCACTCTTGCCCTCTTCTAACCCTACTTGTTTAACTTTTTTTAGTGTTCTGCTCCAGTCATAGTATTTTGCAGTTTGTAAATGCATTAATTTATTTATGCAGATGAAATAAATATCTGGCAAGGGGGTTTTGTATAGCATGTAACACGAAAGTATAGACCAGTTGGAGATACCAGTGGGAAAGTATGGAGGATTTTGTCTGGTGAACGTAGTCTCTCAGGTCTTAGTCACGCAGTCCAGGACTGGATATTATGTAGGAATTAGTGGCAAAGGAAAATACAGTCTCATTCTTTTACTCAAGTCTTTTTTTCCTGTTTTTTTTTTTTTTTTTTTTAAGAAGAGTTCAAATGTCTTTAGGCTGAGGAGATGAATGACCTTGTAGCCATAGGAACTTCAACCTTTTGGTTTTATGTTCTTGACTTTTGCCTGTCAGTAGCTCAGAGCCGTCAGCAGGTGGAGAGTTCTGATGCAGGAAGAAAGTAATCTGGGCCAGGAACCAGGCTGAATCCTGGCTGCCCTTTTCTGAAGCTGAGCAGCCGGTACACCTTCACTGCCTGTGCTTTGAAAGACAAATACATACTCTTTAGATAAGACTATTTTACTATTCCAGATTCAATAAGAACAGTATTTATTTGGCTCATACTTCAGAGGTGAGAATGAGATAAAGGTGAACATATGAGAACGTAGTCTTGGGGAATCTTGGAGTGAGGAAATGAGCACATCACGGGACGAAATGGTGCGCCTGGCTTGAGAATGGGGTTACCCCTTGAGGGGATCTTTATCCCAGATGTAGTTCTATAGATTTTGGAAACTGAGTGTTTTCTTCATTTGGGTGATAAATTTTAGGGGAATCGAAACAGAAAATTATTCAGCTTTTTTTTTTTTCTTTTTCTGAGTTTATCAGTAATTTTGTGAGTTTTTTTTTTTTTTCTTTCCCTCCCAGGGTTTACTCATTTTTACTTTATGTGTATGGGTGTTTTGCCTGAATGCATGTCTGTACCACAGTGTGTATAGAAGAGGGCGTTGGATCCCCAGGAACCTGAGTTAGAGTTGTGAGCTTCGATGTGGGTGCTTGGAATTAAGCTTGGTCCTCTGGAAAAGCATGTAGTGCTGTAAGCACTCACCCAGTGTGAGTGTGTGCGTGTGTGCGTGTGTGTATATGTGTGCGCTGTGCTTATAGTTTTAAGTACTCTTTGAATATCTAAAATAAGCTCATTTAGTTTAAGCTCCAAAACCCAGTTTCACATAAGTATTTTGGACAGAACATTTTCGAAATGGCTTTATATTCCTGTGATCCCAGCACGTTGTGGTGATGGGGATGGATTTTAGTTCTAGTCTGGCTTGCAGAGTGAGATCCTGTCTCAAAAAAAAAAAAAAAATTCTAAAATGAAATTTTACGGTTGAAGATGTAATGCATACCTAGCATGTAAGGAACCCTAGGTTTGATTTTCCAACACTGAAAAAAAACAAGTGGGATTGGACATGAGAATCAGGAGTTCAGCAAATTGAAGTTAGGTTTAGGACCTTAGAAAGGCATTGAATGCTTTTTGCTAGCATACTAGATAGCCTCAATTCCCTCTCTCCTCTTGGTGTGTGCGTGCTTATGAGCTGTCGAGCAAGTGAGAGAGAGAGAGAGAGAGAGAGAGAGAGAGAGAGAGTGATAGTCAGATGTATAGGCAGAACTTACTGTTCTCCTTACTCCTTTGGGACATGTTTTCTCACTGAACCTGGAGCACAGTCACTGTCTTTTTGAATAGGCTGGTGGCCAGCAAACCCAATTTTTTCCTTGTCTTTGCTGTCTTTACCCTCCATAATCAGTGCTGAGGTTACAGTCATGAGTATGCTATGTCTGGGGCTTTTCAAAGCTGAGATTGAGATCTGAACTCTGGTCCTCGTGTTTGGCACAGTGGGTGCTCTTACCTGGGGTCTTAGGGTTTCTATTGCTGTGACTGAAACACCATGACTGAAAAGCAAGTTGGGGAGGAAAGGTTTTATTTGGCCTACATTTCTATATTGCTGGTTTATCGAATGAAGTCAGGACAGGAACTCAAACAGGACAGAACCTGTAGGCAGGAACAGATGCAGAGGCCATGGAGGGATGCTGCTTACTGGCTTGCTCTCCATGGCGTGCTCAGCCTGCTTTCTTTCCTTTTTTTTTTTTTTTTAAGATTTGTTTACATTTATTATATGGAGAGTGTTCTGCCTACATGTGTGCCTGCAGGGCAGAAGAGGGCACCAGATCTCATTATAGATGGTTGTGAGCCACCATGTAGTTTCTGGGAATTGAACTCAGGACCTCTGGAAGAGCAGCCAGGGCTCTTAACCTCTGAGCCATCTCTCCAGCCTGCCTGCTTTCTTATAGAACCCAGGACCATCATACCACTGATGGAACCATCCATAATGGGCTGGGCCCTCCCCCATTGATCACTAATTAAGAAAATACCTGACTGCTGGATCTCATGGAGGCATCTTCTCAACTGAGGTTGCCTCCATTCAGATAACTCTAGTTTGTGGGTCAAGTTGGCATAATGCTAGCCAGCACACTTGGTGAGCCATTTCTCCAGCACTTTTTGTTGTTGTTCTTTTGGTGTTGTTGATTGAACTCAGGGTCTTATGAATAGTTGCCATATGCTGGATCATCGAGCTACAACCCTAGCCCTTTGTGGTCTTTTAGTGCTTTGAAAAGTAAAGCTTGGCATGGTAGTGCATACCCATAATTCCAGCTTATATGTGTGCATGTAGAAATAGAGGCAGGAGGACTAGGAGTTAAAGGTCAGCAATGTATAGCCAGTTGGAGTCATGGCCACATAAATATCTCTAAAAAACTCAAACTAAGGGGCTGGAGAGATGGCTCCTTAAGAGCAAAAATCCTGAGTTAAATTCCCAGCAAGCACATGGTGGCTCACAACTATCTATAATGAGATCTGGTGCCCTATTCTGGCCTGTAGGCATATGTGCAGGCAGAATACTGTATAAATAATAAATAAGTCTTTAAAAACAAAACAAAACCTAAAACTAAGCTGGGTGTGGTGGCATATACCTTTAAACCCAGCACACAGGGAGGCAGAGGCAGGCAGATTCATGTGAGTTTGAGGCCTACAAAGCGAGTCTAAGACAGTCAAGGCTACCCAGAGAAACCCTGTCTTGAAAAACAGACAAAAACAAATGAACAAAAAAACAGAAACAAACAAACAAAAACCCTGAAACAACAACAACAAAAAACTCCTCAATAGCAGATAATTTATATTTTCCAGATAATGTGATTACAGTAGTTAATCATGAATTAGACATATTTAAATTTGGAATTTTTTATTTCAGGAATGGAGGTTAATCCCAAGGCTTTTCTTATGCCATGAAAGCACTCTGCGGAATGATCTCTTTCCCCAAGGCCCTGAGTTTAGTTTTAAGTATGAAATATTTTACTCATAATTATAGTGAGCAATAATAAATATTTACTTACCCATTATCTGTTTAAGAAAATATTACCAAAGATCCTTCATCCCATGCTATCCCTGTTCCAACCTTGCTCACAGATGTGCCGTGTGTTGGGGTTGATCTTTATATTTTCCATGAATATAGTTAGACCTTTCTGCACTGTTGTATTTTTAAAGAAAATGGTTTAAAAGCAAAAACCAAACAGGGTTTCTCTAGTATACCATAGCCCAGACTGACTTTAAACTTAATAGGTTCTTTTGTTCCAGACTCCTGAGTACTGGGATTACAGGCGTGAGCCATTGTGGCAGACTAGAATATGTTCTTTTATGTGTTTACTCTATATGTGTAATATTGAATTCTTACAATAACCTTTTGAGATAGGTACTTTCTCCACATTTTGCAGATGAGGAAACTGAAGATGTCACAGTTTAAGTCATTTGTTCAAGGACACAAAGCTGTTAAGTGGTGGAGCTAGGATTCAACCCAGGTAATGGATTTGAGGTTATCATTTATAGCTCTCAGTCTACAATTTCTTGTCTCTCAAGCTTGAAATTAAAGTTAACAACAAAAATCCAAGGACACTGAAAATGAGCAGTTTTTAATAATCCTTTCAGTGTTAGAAATATCTGACCCAAGTAGGCATGAATTTGTTGCTAACATTTTTTTCTTTTGGTATGACTGGTTTTTTGCTGCAAAAATACCATTGGTAATTGAGGTGCTGTGCTAGACAGACATAGTGGACAAATCAGCATGCATAGTCTTTGTCCTCCATTATCTTTACAAAATTGGAAAAACTCTGAATTCTGTAGAAAGCCATTTCATAAAATACAAAAAAGGCCCAAATACACTAAATTATTTTGGCCATGACAAAATTTTACTTACTTAATGTATGAAAAGTTTCTTCTTTTTGCCGTTGACACTGTTTGTTTCATTTTAGTATATGGTTGGAATTTAAATTCTGTTTTCCTCACTAGACTTTTGAGTTCTTTTGGGGTCTTTTTGAGACAGGGTCTCTCAGCCAATGCTGCCTCAATTTCCAGTCCTCTGGCCTTCACTTCCTAAGTGCTGGGATTACAGGTTTGTATCCAGTTTCACTTTTAAGTTTTTAAGGATAAATATATTGACCATTTGAGCCCAAGAACCTTTTGGAATATCTGTGATAAAAAAGAGTGAGCAAACTTTGCTGAGTAATTGCCTTTTTTTTTTTTTTTTTTTTTTTTTGGTATAAATCTTTTCCTAAATGTTTCATCATGGGGTAGGGGGGGACTCATTGAATTGAACATGGAGGAAAAGATATTATGTTATGAAACTGATTTTGGATCTGAATAATCCTTGTGTTGATGATATTTTTGTTTTCTTGGACTATATGACACTTTATAACATAGTCCCATCGACACTAGACTATTAGTAGCTTTAATTTCTTCATTAAGCACCTGACCTGTAGCTTTCTGAGCCTAAATTTCCCAGCTTAGTCACTGTGGTTCAGTTATGTACATAGTATGTAGTGTGCTTGCTGTTTATTGAAGTTTGAAGTTTTTTGTTTTTTACTTGCTTAGGGTTTTTTTTTTTTTTTGTTTCTATTACAGTTATTTTTATAAAACTTTCTCAGTTTCTTTCTTGACCCAGCTAGCACACAAATAATTGAAACTCATTATTAAGCTTCACAGCACATTAACTGAGCGGCTGTTACTCTACTCTTAACCCTCTATGCTAATCTGCTTCCCCCAGAGTAAGTTCTGGAGATTACTTGTACTTTATTGCTTTCCTCCTCTAGCTGCTCTCTCTTGGTGTCTTATGGACCTCTGCCTGTGGCTGAATCCCTTACTTCCTCATCTAACTCCTCCTCTCCTGGCTGGCAGGAAGTTCATCCCTGTTCTCTCCCCTGCTCAGCAATTGCCTGTAAGCTGCTTTATTGCCGAATCAGGGGACAATTGGGGAGCGATGTATACACAGCATTGAGATAGGAGATTCTCAGAACAAGGATAGCAACCATATATTGGCGGGGGGGGGGGGGTAGAGAAATCAGCATTTGAATTACTAAATAACCTTATTATGTCTACAGGGTTTTCTATGTAGCCCTGGGTGTCCTGGAACTTGCTCTGTAGACCAAGACTGGTCTCGAACTCAGAAATCTGCCAGCCTCTGCCTCCCAAGTGTGTACCACCGCTGCCCTGCAGAGTTTGGAGTATTTTTTTTTCTTTTATGGATATGGTTAATGGTATTGATTAATGAAAAGACTTTAATTCACTCAAAAATGATACTTTTAACATTAAATTGCAGATAGAATGATATGTAAGAGGATCATCAAATACTCTTAAAACACATTTTTTTAGAGACTATTCTATGTCCTTATTTTTAATTTGTTGGGGCAGAGGCTTTGTTATGTCTATAGGCTTTCTCTAGATGGCTTGGGGCAGTTTTATTATTTTGGCTGGAGAGTTTCTTAAAGTCTCTTCTTTAATTAATGGAGGAGCACATTTTTATTACAGGTCCCATTTTTGAGGTATATGGATGACATCAAGAGTATACATTTAAAGGTTTGAGAACTTTGCAGTCCCCATATCTGAGGGACATGTTATGATACTATGAGGTTTGAGCACTTCCCTTTATCTTTCCTGTGTCTGCTTGTCATCTAAAAATCTCTTAAAATATCAGACCCTAAATTCCAAAGTTATTAATGCAAGAAAACTAGGGAAGGCAGGCGAAGAGGTTGGCTGAGTAGCTCCATTTCTATATCCTGGTAGTTTTCTTTGATCATAATTCTTTTATTTTAATTGCTGTTCCTTCCAATGTTTTATTTCCATAGAATACTTCACTCTTTTTAATGCTTTGGCCAAAATAAGGGCACATTCCTTATTGTTTTCCTTTGTAGTATTGCACATGGCTGAAAATTTCAGAACAGACTTCCTTCCATAGAGTTAGGGGAAAGGAAAGGCTGAGTACCAACTGTTTATCTTTGCCTTGCCCACTTAGAAGTTTAAAGGGGGCTTAACTTAATAGGCTACTTGTTTTGATTTGAATGTTTGCAGGATACTGCCTTTCAGCCCTCAGAAACTTTTTAGACAACATGACACCTCTGGTTCAGATTTGTAGAGACCCTTTTAGTCTTCATTTCCTATAGGCCACGTCTAATAGCATAGAAAATTTCTGTCTTTAAAGTGAGTTATCTTTTATCTAAGAGCTTAGTGGATTTGATTAATCATTAAAATTTGAGATTTATTTAAATATATATATATGAGGGTTTTGCTTGCATGTATGTATGCTGTATGTATGTGTAATCAGGTATGTGCCTGGTGCCCATAGAGGCCAGAAGAGGACATCAGATCCCCTGGGACTGGAGTTACAAACAAATGTGTGCTTCTACCTGGATTCTAGGACTCAAACTTGGGTCCTTTGCAAGAGCAACATGTATGTGCTCTTAACCATTGAGCCATCTCTCCAGCTCCCTAATTATTTTTAATAGAAGCTTCATTATGTTGCACAGAATAGCCTCAAATTCACGAGCTCAAGTGCAGCCACCGGGTGTGCACTTTCTAGGTCACACCACCATCCCTGCTTGTTGTTCTTCTTTTCCTTCTTCTTTGTTTTGTTGACACAGGTTTTCTTGGTGTAGCCCTGGCTATTCTGGACTCTCTTTGTAGACCAGGCTGCCCTTAAGCTCACAGAGATCTGTTGTGGATATAAACATGGTTTTGTTTTGGTCCCAGGTGTGGGATGTGGGACTGATTCAGATGGTCCACAGCAGCAAACCATTTGCCTCCTGCTGGCTCTGAGAGGGCTTTTTGCCAGGTGCAGGTAGTTTAATTCTGAGGACTCTGGAGAGAGAATGAATGCCTGAGTCCAGAGAGTGTGGAGCACCAGGAAAGAACAAGGCTGTTGCTGCTTCCCCCTTGCCACTCCTGTTTGCTCTTGTGAGACAAGGCATTTGAGATCCCCTGAAATGAGGACTCGACTGGCTCCAAGGAACCTGATGACCCTAACCAGCAGGAAGCAGCTAAGAGAACTGAGACCCCTCTCCCACTAACCCTTTCTCTCTCCTACCTGGTGGTGGGGTGTTGGAAGGGATTGGGGTGGAATAGGGAGAAAAAGATAAAAGAAATGTAGATAAAAGTTTTTAAAAAGTACACCTACAGAAATCCGACTGCCTTTGGCTCTTTGAGAGCTGGGAGCAGGCATGTGCCACTGCACCTGGCCTGCATTCCGGTTCTTATATTTCTTATTTATTTATTTTTATTGGCTGAAAATTTATTTTTGAGACCATAATGCTATGTAGGCCATGCTGGCCTTGAACTCACCATCCTCTCTTTTATTTGACCTTTCTAGTGCCTTTTCCCTTTGTTTTGGTTGAATTGACTTCTGTTCTTTTAAAGTGACATTTCATTTATCTATCTATCTATCTATCTATCTATCTATCTATCTATTTATTTAGGTATCTATTTATTTGGTGTGGTGTGGTGTGTGTGTGTGTGTGTGTGTGTGTGTGTGTATGTATGTATGTATGTATGTATGCATGCTTGACCAAGAGCTGATTCTTTTTCCACCATGTTGATCCCAGGGATCAACTCTGGCTTGCCAGAAAGCTGAGCCATCCCCCAACTTCTTACTACTTATAAAGAAAATGAGCCACAGAAAAGATCCCTAAAACATCTTTTGGTTTATTTTACTCCTTAGGTTTTTACAGTAGAAGTTGAGATTAATTTGAGCCTTTTTTTTCTGACGTAAGCATTCACTGCTAGAGAGTTCCCTCTAAGCCAGTGGTTATCCACTTTCCTAATGCTGCAACCTTTTAAAGCAGTTCCTCATATTGTGGTGACCCCCAACCATAAAATTATTACTCTATTTATACAGTATTATAACAGTATATGTAACTGTAAATTTATAATATATAAGTTATAATAAATTAATATGTAATTTTATAACTAATTTTGCTACTGGTATGAATTGTAATGTAAATAATCTGTTTTCTGATGGTCTTTGTCAATGCTTATGAGTATAGGTTGTGACCCACAGGTTGAGAACTATTACTCTAAGCACTGCTTTAGTGTATGGGTTTCTGTCTAATTGTGTATATTTATACAGTAAAAAATAATTGTGTTTTTTACTTTTTTTCATCTTATGTGTATGAGTATTTTGCCTGCGTGATTGTGTATCACATGTGTAGTGCTTACAGAAGCCATAACAGGGCATTAGATCCTCTGGAACTAGAGTTGTAGACTGTTGTAGCTGCTATGTGGGTGCTGGGAACCAAACCCAGGTCTTCTGCAAGAGCAACAAGTGCTCTTAACCATTGAGCCTGGGCTCCAGCGCATCTGGGATAATTCTCTCTCTCTTTCCTTTTTATGTTTTTGTTCTTGTTTTTCGAGACAGGGTTCTCTGTGTAGCCTTGGCTGTCCTGGGAAGCTGCAGAACAGGTTGACCTCGAATTCACAGAGATCTGCCTGCCTCTGCCTCAAGGAGTTCTAGGATAATCTAGGCTAATCCTTAACAGCTGTTATTGATTACTAGTTTAGTTCTGTCATTGTCAGCTTTATACTCTGTATGATTATGTAATTTTTTTTTTTTTTTTTTTGTGTGATTCAGGTCTTTCTGGGTGATTTTTCTATAAAATTGAAAAATGTGTCTTACCAGTTTTGAGGTATTTTTTGTTGTTGTTGTTTTGTTTTGTTTTTTTTGGAGACAGGGCTTCTCTGTGTAGCCTTGCTATCCTGGAGCTCACTCTGTACACCAGGCTGTCCTTGATCACAGAGATCCGCCTGCCTCTGGTGCACCACGGGCTGGGATTAAAGCATGTGTTACTACCTCCTGGTAGTTTGAGTCATTTCTAAATGCTGCCTAGTTCTGATTAGTTGATGGGTGGGGTTCCAGGCATCTGTGTTCTTTCTGTTAGCAGACTATGAGGGGAGCACACTGCAGTTTTCTAATTGGGGGTTTTTTTAAAAAAATGTTTATCGTTTAGGTTTGTGTTTTTGAAACAGGGTCTTTTTATGTAATCCTGGCGAGCCTGGAACTTGCTATGAATATCAGGCTGTCCTTGAAGTCACAGAGATTTTCTTATCTCTACCTCCTGCGTGCTGGAATTAAATGCATGTGCCACCACACCAGGCCTTTTGTATTATTTAGGTACATTGTTTAGGTGTGTTTTAACATTGAGAGTTGTTATGCTTATTTTGATGATTTTTACCTTTTTATCATCCACTGGAGGAGAGAGAGAAGAGAATGACCTACTTAGAGCCTTGGGATCATAAGCAGTAGGCAGGGAAAAGTCCCTCGTCTCCCCCAGTTTTTCATGTGCCTGCCTGGCTGTGGCTGCTGTGCTTTGTGCCATAGCCACTACTACTGCAGTGCTGTGGGCGGGGTGGGGCTGGAGCAAGGAGGAAGGGAAAGAAGCAGAGTGCTCAGAGGGAATTTCATTTCCCCTTTGATTTTGGTCCTCCTTTTCTCAGAGCTCCTTCTCTATTGGTGAGTATTTCTGATGTGTTGCTCTCAGTCCAGACTGGACAGAGCTGGAGGGAAAGTGTCCCTCAAATGAAACTCAACTTGTGTTGAGTTCATTGGAACTTGAAAACATCATCTTCTGTCTGCTCGATGTCACTGCATGTGAGAGTCTTTAGGAGGCTGTGTAATGCTTTTTATTTAGTGTCTGTAGATGTGGTTAGAACAGTGGTTCTCAACTTCCCTAATGCCGAGACCCTTTCATAGTGTCTCATGTTGTGGTGACATCCAAACAATAAAATTATTTTTGTGGCTACTTCATAACAGTAATTTTGCCACTGTTATGAATTGTAATGTTTTTTGATGGTCTTACATTACCCTTGAGAAGGAATCATTCAACTCCCGAAGGGGTCATAACCCACAGGTTGAGAACCACTGGTTTAGAGGACCAGAGTGGCATGTGCTAATTCATCTTCCCTGGGTCTAGAATGTGCTTAGTTTTGATTTTAGAATATGTTTTAATTTTTTTTTCCAACTCTCTTTGTGTGTGTGTGTGTGTGAATGGGGTTGGGTAAGGGGTTGGGCCAGGTGTGTGTGTGTGGGGTGTGAGGTGTGCATCATGTATGCAGATGGAGTGCAGAGTCTTTCTCTTTCAACTGTATGGGTTCCAGGGGTTGAACTCAGGTTATCAGGTATGATGGCAAGTGCTTTTACCAGATGAGCCATTTCACAGGCCTTGTGCCCAGTTTTTTCCCCATCTGAATTAACTTTTGTTTTCAATCTGTGCTTGTTAAGATCTTAAGATTATATATATATAAAGATGTCAATGTAGTTAATGTAGTGAGTTGTAACAGCTCAGGGAAAAATGTTGCCCAGTATTGGGCAAACTGTAGAATCACCAAGAATGAGTCAAATAGTAACTAATTCTGTGTTCTTGTATGTAGGACCCTAAATTTGCTCCATAAAAACTTACTGGCATTTAAAATTGCACTTTGGTCTGCCTAGGTCTTGTAATGCTACTAAGTCTCTACTTCTCCCCCCCTTCTCTATCCATGCACCAGCCAAGGATTTCTTTCTTTACTGGCTTTTATGTTTGGTCTCCTAGATGGGCCCACTGACAGGGTACCCCAACTTTTATACCTAAGACCCAGCCCAGGAAGAAGCCAGATTCAGTCATCACCTCCATTCTCTAAAGATACTAACAGGATGGGCAGCTCAAGTTAGGGGCAGTAGTTCAGAAATGTCCCTGGTTCTCTGGCTAGGAATTCCAGGGGGAGCTCTGGTTTCTTACCTCCTCTTAAAGTGGTCACCCCTGACTGGATGTTGCCTATGAGGGTACTTTCTAAAACCTCAGCTGTTGATCTTGTCTGGTGAAAAGCTTTGACCAGATCCCTAGACTTTTATGGTAGAAATGAGTTATATCCCCCAATTTTCGTCCATCTCTTAAAGGTTTTTAGGGTTTCTTCCTCACAGGAGGGGATGCTACAGTAAGGAATGGAGTCTGTCTCTAGGTGGAAAGGAGACATGTCATTGTCTTGTCCCTTAATAGTTAACCCAACTGAGCAGGTCAGTCACCAAGCTGACCTGCCCAGTCAGGACCTGCCTTAAGCTGTGCTAAAGAAGCAGGAGACATTAGTATCCTCACAGTAAGATACTACTATGCTTTTCCTCCCCAGAGTTTGTGGCCTCTGCAGTCATGCCAGAGCCACCATGAAGTTGTGTTGGGTTTGCCCCTCACCCTTTTCTTCTGTCTTTGACTATTAAGTACTAGCCTGAACCTAAGTGCCTCTCTGGTACCTCAGGCCTATTTTATTCTTTCTAGATCTCCTCTCCTAGTCATGTGGCTCTGCTTGTCTGTCATATGACTGATCTTCATGCTGGTCTCACTCAAACAGCATGGTGTTCTCTCTATTTCAGACTGCTGTTAAGATTTACAGCTTGCCCTCTTTGGGGCTTTTCTTTCAAACTCTAATAATAAATTGTCCTGGAGCTTAAAAAAAAATCATGCTGGTGTCATGGACTTTATTTCTGGGATTCTGTGACTGATTGCTTAGATTTTATACCTATTTTTCTATTATGTAGCTTAAAGTCTTGATTTTTTTCCTCCCCACAAGTTAGATTACATCCTACATGTTCTTGGACTAGATTAAGCTTTTTCTGACAGTCTTCTTGTTTGTTTTTTAGGATCATCGGGGTATTTGTAGAGAAACATTCTTTTCTAGTTGAGCTTCCCAGCTCCTTTTGGTGGTGCTAGGGCACTAGTGCATGATAAGCGAGCGCTCTACCACTCAGCTATGCCCTGTTCCTACAGTAGTATTTGCTCCTGACCTTTGAGAGGATCAAGCCTTGAACATGGAGTGATCATGCCACTTTAGTCTCCCGACTGCAGGGATTACAGGCTGAGCCACCAAGCTTTGCCAGGTTACTTTTCTCCAGGAATCCAGTTATGTAAAGCCCACTTTTTGAAAGCAGACTGGGCAATTAATGTTCTTGATCACCAGCAGCTGTGCTCTCTTGATGCTTTTTTTTTTTTTTTCCTTTTTTTAAGTTTTCTTGTTTTATATTACATATGCAGCATACCAGTTTGCATACAAATGTTTTATACTGAAGCCTGTGGCATTTACAGTTTACTATTAAAGAAGTGGCTCCTTAAGTTGATCCTTAACTATTAAGTATCTTATTTTCAATGAGACATTTAAGTTTTAAAATGCCTTGTTTATTGAAATTTCACAATTTCTTTCTCTCCTTTTCTTCCCTTTCTCCCCTATTTTGTTTCCTCTCTTTTTTTTTTTCTTCTTTCCTTCCTGTCTATTCTTCCAGCCTTCCTTCTGTTCTTTTGTCTTTGATAGGCTCTCGTATCCTATTTTGGCTTTTAACTTCTGACTCTTCTTCCCTCACCTAAGTGCTTGCATTATAGGGGTGCACTACCATGCATGAGTTATAAGTGCTGGGAATTGAACTCAGGCCTTCCTGCATGTCAGACAAGCACTCCACTATGTCCTTACCTGGAAGCTTTGATTTCCTAAGAACTTTTGATTATGAAAATGTCATGTACACAAAGCCAGAGCACCAAACATTCATGTAGTCAGCAATGATCATATTTTGCCTATTTTTCAAACTTCTGTCTCCCCAATTTTTGTTTGTGTGTTTGTTTTTTGCTATTTATTTTTTCTAGGGTATTTAAAAATGAATTCTAGAAGATGTGTCATTCCATCTGTAAGTGGAACCCATCTGTTCATTTTAAAGTATTGAGAACTGGTTCAGGTCTTAAGCAAATTGCAGAGATTTTGAAAACAAGTTTCTTCGTAGGCAAAACGGAGCTCATGATTTCTATCTTAATTACAAAGGGGGGCTGGAGATGTAACTCAGTAGAAAGCTTGCCTAGCATGCATAGACCTCTGGGTTTACTTCCACTACCACTTAAACCATCCACAGTGGCACGCACATAGCTTTAATCCCAGCACTTGGGAGGCAGAAACAGGAGTATCAGAGATTTAGTAGCAATTTCAGTTCATTCCGAATAACGTAAAACCCTGACTCAGAACCAAAGAAAGAACAGAACACATGAGAAAAATGAATATAAAAATATTTTGTAAAAATAGACCCTTGGCTATTTCTCATAAAGTGTAACAATAATACACAGGTAGGATGGGGCTCTCTGTGACCATCATGGCAAGCAGAGTGTTGATCTGCAGTAGGCAAGAGGGAAATTTGTTCAACACAACTCAGTAGCTAGTAATTGGTTCAACTTCTATAGTCTGACACTGGCTTGGAACCCACTATGTACCTAAGACTGGCCTTGAATTCATAATTTTCCTACTTCCGCTTTTCTAATGTTGGGATTGCGGGAATGAGCCATCACTCCTGACAAACAGATGTTTCTGTGTCTTGTTTTGATTTTTTTTTTTTAAGTAGTTAACACTTTGTAGTCTTTTTAGAAATTTACTCAGTTGCATGTAATATCTTTGAAGCCTGTTAGAAAACTATCATATCTAAACTGGATTAAGTAAGTCTTGTGTTCTTAAAAACCAGGCAGTATTTTGTATTGAAAGTTGTATGAATGATTTGGGGAGCAAAAAATAACATTTCTATTTTATGTTTTTCCATATCCAGAGGATGCCAGCCCCCATCAGATTGCGGGAGCTGATCCGGACCATCCGGACAGCCCGAACCCAAGCTGAGGAACGGGAAATGATCCAGAAAGAATGTGCTGCAATCCGGTCATCATTTAGAGAAGAAGACAACACATACCGGTGTCGGAATGTGGCAAAATTACTATATATGCACATGCTGGGCTACCCTGCTCACTTTGGACAGGTAGGCTGAGTGGAGACCACATCTAGCAAGGACACTTTTTGATGACAGTGACTTAGGGAGTCACACCTTTCCTGGCAGGCAGATACTTTGATAGCTAGTAGTTTTCAGTCTGATCCCTGTGACACCAAGAGTAGGATGGAGAGAGCAGCCTGTGTACCTGGAAAGACATGATACTCCCTCATTTGCCCTTCCCATTGTAATTATTTTTTATGCAGATGAGAGTTTTTTTTTTTTTTTTTTTTTTTTTTTGATGGTGTCCCCTAGCTTAAATATTTACTGGGATTAACCAGAGGACTGATTGTTCTGCCAGAGGACCTGGCTCTACTGAATATTTAATTAGCGCCTGCTAAATGTTTTTGTACTTACTTTCCCTATGCATGATATGGGAAAATGCCATGACAGATGCATTTAAGTTAAAGATAGTTTAAGTGGGTGCCAGGTACTTGCATTTGTTTTGTCTTGATTTCCTCAGGCCTGTTTGCTGCCACTTTTGTGCAAATCTTTCTGCTTGCTGATTCTCCTCCTGACACAAATGCATGTTCTTTGCTTTCTCCAGTCTGTGCGTAGAGAGTGATAATCTCAATTATAGGTGTTTTTTCCTTCTGATGCTTACATTGTGATAAAGGAAGCTTAGAGTTTAGACATAGAGAAGGGTATATGAGTTGTTTTAAAATTTCTTATCAGTATTTTTAGTTTTAAATTCTATTTTACTCAGCAGTCAGTGCTAACTAATCTTTTTAAGAAATGGACTGCAAAATTGAAAGAATGTGCAACACCAGGGAAGAAAAAGAGTAGTCGCCTAGCTTTTCTCAACACTAACTTGATACATCTGTCCAGAAGGACAGCAGTCAGCTTACATTTAGTTTGGCAACTTCAGCGGAAAGAAATCTTCTGCCAACTTAAAAAGTATAGGAGTGGACTTTTATCAGACTGGTTACATTCAGTGTTATGCTCATGCTTCAGTGTTATGCTCATGCTGGGGGTTATAAGTAGGCTCAGCCTCTTGAAATACCTGAGTGGGTATAGGAGCATTAGTTCCTCTGAGGAAAACTGAGGCATCACTGTGAGAAGTAAGGAGACTGGGTTAGAAGAAAGGAAATGGCAAAAACAGTGCTGACTCCTGAGGATGTGTATATTCATTGTCTGATTTCCTGGGAGAAGTCATAAATAACATTGTTTTTCACATCTGTTGCTAACAGTTTTCTTAAAAAAATATAAACAATGCCTCCTTTGATACAGATTTTGTATTTTATTCTTATAGAATTAATGGAATCAAAACCTAATATTTGAAGGTACATTAAATTTGATCCAGGTAGCTATTGAATACTGCATGGTACGATATAAGACATGGGTGTCCATATAGGTGATTTTCAGTTGAAACATTAGGTCTGATTTATAGAAATCTCTGATATTAGGAATTGAGCTTTAAAAAGAAAAGGTAACCTGGTTGGAAAAAGACTCAGAGCCCCTCCATTTGGAGATGCCCACTGTTAACGTCTTATGAACAGCACATTTATATATTCCCAAGGGACTTCTGAGGGAGAAAACTCTTGAATTTAAAATGAGAGTAGACTTAAGGTTTTGGAGGAGATTTTATTTTGAAAAAGATACATGTGTAAATACATATGTGTATATACACAAACCTAAAGTTAAGATTCATTACTATAACATGATTAAAATAAAATTACATGGGCTGAAGTGTAGTTTGATGGTGGAATTCTTGCCTAGTATATGTAAGGCCTACATTTGGTCCATAGCACCATATTAAAAAAAAAAAAAAAAGTAGGTGACATTTTGGGGATATTTTGGAACTTAATTATTTGATAAAACATTGAATTTTTAATTGAAGAGTATGAATACTCAAGAAAGCTATGGCAAAATTTTGGTTTAAAAAAACAGCTTTCTGTTTGGGGCTAAGAATTATAATTTTAAGTCTATTACTCTGTTTCTTTTACGTAAGTCCCTTCCTTGTTCATGTCAGTAATCTCCTTTACAATGTGTTCATAAAAAGGTTCATATCCTGATTCTCTCACTTCCATGTATGAGTAGCAGCCATTCTTGTTTAATTGCGCTTAACAGCTGCTGTATAATTACATTTTATTTGTCAGATGGGCTGCTCATTATGGAAGGTAGGAGCTATATGTCAGTCACTGAGCTCTTGAAATATGGCTAGTTTAACTAAGGTGACTTATTAAAAGGAAAACAACATTTTCTTGAGTATGGATTCAGTTATTGAAAGACTTTTAAATGTTTTAAGCAACTTGGATACGTGAGTCTATCAATTGTATAGTTTATGAAAGTGAAATACAGTTAAAGTATTTCTACTGAAAATGTATACAAATTGAAATGTATTGTAAGTGTAAAGTACATACTGTATTTAGAACCCTCATACATAAAAGTGTAAAATATTTAATATTTTTATGATTATATGTTGAAATGATACTTTAGATAAGTTGATTAAATAAAATATGTTATTAAAACTAATTTTACCTGTTTCTTTTTAATTTTCAATGCAGTGTCTTAAATGATGCTGTCATAGAAACAAAATACAAAGAGCCAGGCATGGTGGTGCATGCCTATAATCCCAGCACTTGGGAGGCTGAGGCAGGAGGATTGCTGCACTTTTGAGGCTAGCTTGGGCTACATAGCAAATCTGAGGCAAGCCTAGCCTACATAGTAAAACCCTGTCTCAAAAGTGCCAAGAAAAAAAAATTTAAATGAGAGACATAAAAGATGTAAACGTAAAATCTTACTTAAATTTTACAGTAAAACCTTGAGGTAGGTAATTCTCTCAAAGATGAATTCTTGCCCTATGGAGAGAGAGCCAGAGAAAAGAAATCAGAGTTTTAAGTGACATGTTTAAGTTCATTTATCTAATAAACATTAGAATAGACTTCAGCCTTCCATGACACAAAAGCCTGCTCAGCTTTTCGGCTTAGTTAAATTCTATAAATAGCTACTTCCATTAAGTTTATGTATTTTAGCCCTGCCAAACCACAGAGAAAGCAAAGACTTTCTAAAACAATAAAACAGTAGTTCAAAGTCAGAATTGGGAGAAGGAACTCAAAACATGAGGCCAATGTAGCTGTTGTTGAGTCAGCCACAGAGAAAACAGCTCTGTGGCTGCCAGTGCCAGAACGCAAGAGCCGACCTCCAGGGGCCAGACAGCCTGCCACTGTGAATTCTACCTTTCCTATTTTATTGTCCTTTTTTTCTCTCTCTTCCTTTCCCCTCTTTCTTCTTGTCCTCCTCCCCCTTTTCTTTAAGATCTTTGACCTTTGTGTGTCACTGTGTCCTCATCTGTAAAATTGAGGCAGTTGCCTTTTATTATATGAAAACCATTGATAATTAATTTCATAAAGCCTTTCACTGTGTGCTGAAATAATCATAGTTTTCTCTTTTAACCGCTGTTAGTGATTGATATTTTTTTAATAGCTACTCTGCTATATTCTCTTTTGTAGTCTGAATTTTCTTTCTTTTACATTGTTAGATTGACCATACCAATATTTGAACATGTATTACCTTATTTCAATTTGTTTTGCCCCTTAACATGTCCTAAAAACAGGAGCTGGACATGTAGCTCAGGTTGGAGGATATTTGCTGAGATACATGAAATCTTGGGTGATGATACAAACCTGTAATCCCAACATTCTGGAGCAGGAGACAAGAGGATTAGAAATTCAGTGTCATGCTAGGCTATGCAGAATTTGAGGCCAGCCTAGGATATGTGTGACTTATCTCAAAAAAGAAAAAGAAAAATCCTAAAAGCAATGATTGGACCATAAAAATTCAAAATGCCTTTTTACTTTAAAGGAACCAGGGCCCATTAGAATGAAGACAGATCCTAAGTGCAGGTTAAGAAATATACAGAACAAGTTAGAACCATTAGTCTCTGTCAGGAGCCAGAAAGACTAGCTACAGAGGTTGTTGACAGAAGGCTTCAGTAGGTGTTGGAAGAGGCTGTTAGGTTTCTCATTCTGATAACTGAGTATTGAGGCTGACAGTATAATTGATTAAAACATAGAAGCCCTCCCCCATCCAGCATGTGAATGTTGAACTCAAGCCCTAGAGCATGTAAGAGTGTGCTCTACCATGGAAGTCTATCTTCAGCATCAAGCAAGTTATAGTCCATGAAAGGCAGTTAATATTTAAACAAAATTTTGTGAATTTCATCAGTTGTCTTAAAAAGATAGATAAAATGAATTCATTTTGAACCTGGTCAGTAGAAGGAAAGAAACATTCTAACTTTTACTTTCCTTACCAATGTTTCTTCTGAAACAGTTGTCAGTGACTTGATGACATAGGGAAGTTGCTTCTTAGAACTTTTGCTTAGCTGGTAAAGGGGGAGAGTAAAGGAATTAGAATATTGCCATCTTGCAACACCTGGTGATCAGCAGTATTGCTGATGGCTGAGGAAGTAAACGATAGGTGCCCCCTGATGAAAGTGAATATGCTATCTTAGGCTGGTACATATTTGCAAGAGCAAATCAAAACAAACCTCAAACTGAAAAAACTACATCTGATCAAGCCATTTAACTTATTTAATGGAAAACAGTTCTTGTCCGTTATGAAAAGAAAACAACCAAAACCCCCAAAAAACCAAAACATGTAGCTATATTCATTGTAACACTGTTTTTCTCAATAAAACATTGGGAACAACCTATTTGTTCTCAAAAACAGTAGGTAAGTTTATATTTATAAGTAGGGGGCATGTGCGGGGGTGTGGGCTGGAGAATAGAGCAATATAGTCTGTTACTGAAATAGAGTTGGTGTTGATGGGGAGCAGGAAGATCTGGTATATGTTAAATTTTTATAATGTTTAAAACACCCCAAAACAGTTTTTCCACATGTACTGTAGGACAGCAGTTTTGGCTGGTTGGTTACTTCTGAAGTGGAAAGGAAGCAAAAGGCTCCAAGGCTCAACATGCAGAGGCTTCAATTGAAATTATGATATTAGCTGGGTGGGGTGGTGCATGCCTTTAATCTTAGCACTTAAGAGGCAGAGGCAGAGGCAGAGGCAGGTGGATCTCTGTGGGTTTGAGGCCATCCTGGTCTACAGAGAGAATCCAGGACAGCCAAAGTTATACAGAGAAAACCTCTCTGGGGGAACCAAACCAAACCAAACCAAACCAAACCAAAAAAATGTAAGCCAGGTCTGGTGGTACAAACCTGTAATCTTGCTATGTAAGGAGGATTGCAAGTACAAAGTCAGCCAGGGCGACGTGGTGAGGCACTGTTTCACAGTAAAAATTAAATAAACAGCTGAAGATGTAGCTCAGCTGTACAGTCCTTGCCAGAATGCTGCATGCTCTGGGTTCAGTTCAGGTGGCACAAGCCTGTAATTCCAGCACCTGGGAGATAGACGCAGGATCAAGAGTTCACAGTCATACTCAGTTACACTGTGAATTTTAGGCCAACCTAGGCTATATGAGATACTGTCCTAAAAACAACAAAAGGAAAACAGATGATGTTTAATGACAAAGTGATAAATGTTATCCTATCATGCACAAGACTCTAAATTGATTTTCAAGTATCACACAGCTTCCACTTTAAGTAGGGCAAAATGGTGGTTGAGAAAGGTAGTTGATTCGTCAACTAGTTTCTATATATTTTGAATAAAATATTTTATAGTCCTCTCTCCCCTATTCCCTTCACCCCCTACGGTTTCTCTGTGTAGCCCTGGCTGTCCTGGAACTCATTTTGTAGACCAGGCTAGACTCGATCCACAGAGATCCATTGCCTTTGCTTCTTGAGTGCTGGCTTTGAGGGTATGTGCCACCGTGTGCAGCTCATAGTTATTTTTCATAAGAGAAAGTGATTCAATAGGAGTTTCAGGTTTTAGGAATTTTTTTTCCTCTGTCAGGAAAATGGAAAAAAAAAAAGTTTCTGGTTTGTAAGGATTTTATGTTGCTAGGCTACATAGTGGTGGTACTTGTAGCAAGCTGGTTTTTCAAAAGTGTGTTTGTTTATTTTTATTTTTTTATGTTAAAATAAGACAAATGAGCACAAAGCACCATTGTTAAATTTTCTGGCAAATGCATGTATGTCCCTGACCTCCTGTGAGAGTCTTCTAAAAGTTAACAGAGTGAAGCACCCTTTCTTTCTGGACAGCCATGTCAGACACTGATAGAGGAAAGTGTAACAAGACCAGAAACCTGTTGAATGCTTTTTTCTTTTTGGTATTTGTGTGCTGGTGCATTTGGCCATGTGGTTGCATGTGGACTGTCATCCTTAGTTGCTTTTTCAATTCACTTTTTGAGGGAAGATCTTTTTAATACTTTGGAGTGCATACTTTCAAGAGTGGCTGAGTAGTGCATGCTTGGGGTTAGCCTGTTGTGCCCATGGCCTACTTTTCTGCCCACCCCCATTGCTGAGGTCATGGATGCTTGCTGCTAAGTATGACTTCTCAAAAATTAAAAAAAAAAAAGTTTCCTGTGCTCCATGACTTGTGTGTAGAGATCATAGTTCATTTTGTGGAAATCCGTTCTTTCTTTCTACCATGTGGTTCTCAGGAATTGAACTTGGCTTGTCAGACTTGGTTGTAAGCAATTTTACCTGGTAAGTCATTTCACTTGCCCTCAAGCCTAACTTAAAATTAAAAAAAAAATTACTTTACTTATGTATATCAGTATTTTGCCCTCATGCATGTTTCTGTACTATGTACGTACCTGTTGGATAGCCTGGAACTGGAGTTACTGACATTTGTGAGCCACCGTGTGGGTGCTGGGAATTGAACCCCGGTCCTCTGCAAGAGCAACAAGTGCTCTTAACTACCAAGCCATCTCTTCAGCTCCCAGACCTAACTTTACATAGAGGTTAGGATCTGGACTGAAGTCCTCACAGTTACATAGCAAACATTTTACTGAGACAGCTCCTTGAATCCCAAAGTTCTTATTATAAGGATTGGTTTGACATTTTCTTTTAAAAAGGAACATCAAAAGCCATTTAGAATCTAGAAAAATTTGTTAAAATGAAGATGTTAGCTGAGTGGGGTTGTGCAGCCTTTAATTTCAACACTCAGGAAGCCAGGGCAGGCAGATCCCTTTGAATTTTGAGGCCAGCTTGGTCTACATAACAAGTTCTAGGCCAACCAGGACTGCAAAGTTGAGACTCTTGTCACAAACAAACAAGCAAGCAAACAGCCTCTACTTAAAATCCACTCAATCACAATTTCTTTGAAATACTCAGCCATACTGGCACATAACTATAATTATAGCACTTGGGAGATGAAGGCAGGAAGATCAAGAGTTTAAGGTCATTCTTAAGGCTGTAGTTGAGGGCCAGCTTGGGATACAGGAGATCCTATATCAAAAGCCATAAAGCCAAAATAAAAATAATTTTTTAGAAGTGTTCTATACTTTCAAAACTGACTGCTAGTTCTCACCAGTCCAGGTTAGGAATCATTCCGAAGACTCTGCTTGTTCCAAAGGGGACTGATAGCTTCAGGTCTCTTAGGCTTGTTGCTAATGGCTAACTCAAAGGTCCTGCCGAGAGGGATTCTGAGGCTGTTTCAAAGATCAGTTTCAGAGAATTAATGACTACCTGGAAGAAAGTGATGGGAAATCCAGGCCCCTAGGTAGAATTAGAATTAAGGAGGTCCAGCTCCTAATTCAGAATGATTTCTTTATAGTCTAGTATGTGTTTTTTTGTAAGGAGATAGGAGCCTCTTCTCCCTGATCATTTTTTCCCTGCCAGAATTGTGTGCCCATTTTTTCATAGTGGATTATGCATAATGTCTGTCACATTTCTATGTAAACTGTAGATATTGATTTTACCATATATTTTCTTTAAATTGAGTATCAGTGAGATCTGCACATTGGTTGCTACACTGCAGAAATTTACTAAATTAGAGCAGAGTATCTTTAGAGATGGCTGGTGGTAACCATGCCATCTTAAAACAGTGTCTCATAATTAGAAGCAAATGTTAAAAAGAAAATCAGGGAATAGGAAAGAAATTGTTACCAGGCTTTGGGATTAAAGGTGGAAAAGAGAGAGCGGTTCCAGTGGAAAATCAGATATATTACAGTATAAGTTAAATAGTGGTGTTGGCAAAGGGGGATTTGACAGGAGTGAAAAAATAATTGCTAGTGGACAAAAGCATAGCTTTTGTGAGGATTTGGACTAGGGACAAACATATGGAAGCTCTGAGAAGCACCTGCAGCAATTATAAGTCTCAGAATAATTGTTCTTTATTAATTTTTCTAAAATCACTATTTCACTTCCCCCTTTACTAAGCATTACATCTTCCTAAGGCTGTAGTGTTAAACTCTAAGCCTTATTTTGTGAAGTGTTCTAATACTTAAATGTGCTTTTGTTATGTTTTGAAATATACTGTCCAACTATACAGACAGAAATAATTTCCTCCTCAATTCTGTTATTAGCTTTTCTAACCACTAGCTACTTCCATTTCTAATTAATGAATTTAATTTTTCCTCCTACTCTGGTGTTGTTTTTATTATTTGCCTTTGAAATAGGCAGTGATAGTGTAATTGATTATAAATCTGAAAGACACAAAGGTTTAGGATAAAAACTCTTTCTATCCTTATTTTCCCATCACTTTTTCCAGAGGCCACCAGTGACTCAACTTCTTAATAAATATTCTTCCAGATACAAAAAATACATTGTGCATCTGCAGGTAATTTGCTTTGGACACTCATTAACCTATGTTGAAGGGTAACCCATATCAATGTATCATATCACTATATCAGATCAATATGTCATAACAGTGTATCATATCAATATATAAAAATACTTAGGGACTGAAGAGATGGCTCAGTGGTTAAAAACACTTGTTCTTGAAGAAGACTCAAGTTTGATTCCTAACACCCACGTGGTTGTTTATAACTGCCCATAACTTCAGCCCCAGAAGATCTGATACCTTCTTTTGGCCTCTGCAGATTCCAGGCACACACATGGTACATAGACATACTCTCAGGGAGAACACCCATACATATTTAAAGAGTTCTTTGGGCCACACCATGTATCTCCACATAGAGTGTTTGCATCCATAGTTCTCTGGAGGCCCTGGGATCCATTCCCAACAACACAAAAGACATAGGTCTTTGTTTCTTCCAGCATTTTTGATGTACTCATAGTAGTATAATTTGCATAGTATCTTGCTGAATGCGTGAATCATTACTAATTATGCTGATGTCTTGTTAATGACACCTATTTTCTAGTTTGAAATATTTGAATAATGTTTATTATTTTCATGTGATTCTAAGTGTAGATTTTTTTAAAAAGATTATTATATATACAGTGTTCTGTCTGCATGTACACCTGCACGCCAGAAGAGGGCACCAGATCTCGTTATAGATGGTTGTGAGCCACTGTGTGGTTGCTGGGAATTGAACTTAGGACCTCCGGAAGAGCAACCAGTGCTCTTACCTGTGAGCCATCTCTCAGACCCCGTAAATGTAGATTCTTATGAGAATTGCCAAGTCAGAGGTTGTATATTTATCATTTAAATAGATCAGAACTTTATTTTGTGCCAGCTTATACTCCCATTGTAGGGTTTGGTTTTGTTTTGCTTCTTTTTTTTTTTTTTTTTTTTTTCTTTCTTTCTTCGAGACAGGGTTTTTCTGTGTAGCCTTACTTATCCTGAACTCACTTTGTAGAACAGGCTGGCCTTGAACTCAGAGATCTGCTTGCCTCTGCCTCTCTGAGAGCTAGGATTGTGGGCGTGTACCACTGTACCTGGCTTTTGTTGGTTTGTTTGTTTGTTTTACTCCCATTGTAAATTAAGGCTTCATGTTATCAAATGATTGTTGGTCTTTGCAAATGTGGAGTTGAAAGTAGTGGCTGGAGAGATGGCTCAGTGGCTAAGTGTTTGCTGCCCCTGCAGAGGACTGGCATTTAGTACCAGCATTCCAATCGACTAACTCCAAGGGATCTGGTGCACCCATGGCCCTGGCATCTTCAAAACTGCTGGGTCCCTTGTTGCGTCTGGATTGTACTTTCGCCAGTAGTCTCTCCTGGGCTCTTTTCAGGAACGCTAGCCCTGCCACACAGTGAAAACCTCAGCTACTCTCCATGGCTCCTTTGTTCCTTCAAAACCAGCACCACCTGTGTGACTCATGCACACTACCCAAGTTCAGCCGCCAGCACAAGACACAACCATGGCCATGTCTGAAACAGCTTCTGTGTGCCGACTCTTAGGAAACACTTCCCAGAAGATTTTACCTCAATAATGCTGGTCTCTTCTTAATCACTGCTAACTTCTCAGCTTTCGTTGACCAGACTCGAGTATTCCCGGAAAGCAAAGGTTTTGTTTTAGTGGTTCTCTCTTGTTAATCACATCTGAATCTTCAACCCCAGCTGACCAGAACCACAGATTCTTCATACAAAAAACCCCTGTAGAGTCTTTGCTGAAACTTTACAAACCAGGCCTTCTTGTTTGCACTGTTGTCAGCATTCTTATCTTCCAAGCTCCTACAGAACAGCTAACTAAGCCCTCAACACACAATGACTTTTCTAGCCCAAAGTTCCAAAGTCCTTCCACAACTCTCCCCAAAACAACATGGTCAGGTCTGTCACAGCAATACCCCACTCTCCTGGTACCATCTTATCTTTGTTAGGGTTACTATTGCTGTGATAAAACACCGTGACTAAAGTGAGTTGGTGAGGAAAAGGTTTATCTGGCTTATGCTTCCACATCACAGTTCATCATCAAAGGAAGTCAAGATAGGAACTCAAACAGGGCAGGAATCTAAAGGTAGGAGCCGGTGCAGAAGCCATGCAGGGTGCTGCTTACTGGCTTGCTTCACATGACTTGCTCAGCCTGCTTTCTTCTAGAATCCCGGACCACTGGCCCAGGGATGGTACCACCACAATGGACTGTACCTTCCTCCGTCAATCACTAATTAAGAAAATGCCCTACAGGCTCTTGCCTACAGTCCGATCTTATGGAAGCATTTTCTCAATTGAGGCTCCTTTCTCTTTGATGACTCTAAGCTTGTGTCAAGTTGACATAAAATTAGCCAGCACACCCTTTTCAAGCCTCCAAGGCCACCCCACATGTATTGTACATACTTGTGCATTCAGTCACACATACACATAAATAAAAATCCCTTTTTTTTTAAATTTTCTGAGGCAGGGTCTCACTGTATACTCTGGCTGTCCTGGAACTCATTCTGTGTACCAGGCTGTCCTGGAACTCAGAAATATGCCCACTTCTTCAAGTACTAGGATTAAAGGAGTGAACCACCATGCCTGGCCTAAAATAAATATTAAAAGTAGCATCTCTCTATGTTTGGGATTTATAACTCCTTTTAAACACCTTTATTGGGGCTTATTTTTAAATCATACAGCTCATGATTTAAAGTGTACAATTCAATCTCATAAATTTATTTAGTTTAATTTGCATTTGTTTTATGAGGTTAACTTGTTTGAACTGTTTTCCTTTTGTTTTTTTTTTGAGGCAGGGTTACTCTGTGTAGACTTGGCTGTCCTAGATTCGCTTTGTAGTCCAGGATGGTCTCGACTCATAGAGATCATTCTGCCTCTGCCTCCCAAGTGCTGGAATTACAGGCGTGTGCCACGACACCTGTGATTTTTGTTTTTGTTTTCTATGAGTTGTCTGGCATGATCTATTTATTTTACTATTGTATTTCTGGTCCCCCTCCCTCCCCAACAGTCTGTTGGTAGGATCCTATGCCATTACATAGGACCTCATGAGTGTGAAATTGAATTTTTAATGCAAGTCAGTTTCCTTTTAAGATTATCTGGGCTATGAATATGTAAGTGGGGTTGGGGAGCTAGTTCAGTCAGTAAAGTGCTTATGCAGCAATCTTCAAGAACTGAGTTTGATCTCTACAGCCAAGTAGAAAAGGCTGGGTATCATGGTGTGCCCTTGTACTCTCAGGGCTGGGAAGCCAAGTTAGGGGAATCATTGTGGCTCACTGGCCAGCTAGCCTAGCCCAAGGCCAGTGAGAGACTCTGTCTCAAAAAAAAAAAAAAAAAAAAAAAAGGGTGAATGCTTGAGGAGATGACTCAGTGGCTAAGAGTGATTACTGTGTAACCATGAAGACCTGAGTTCAAGTCCCAGCATCCACTTAACAAGCTGGGCATGGTCTTATGAATACCAGTAACTCTAGCCCTGGGGTAGGGGTGGGTGGTGACAAGGCAGCTCTCAGAAATCCAAAATGGCTCAACCAAATGAAGTTAACCTTTATGATTTAAAAAAAATATCTTAATAAGAAAGAAATGGTGAGTTTTTGTGACTGTGTTAAAACACAGCCCTAACATGATAGCAGTGATGATTGATGCCTTAAAGGGTATGGCCTGCTCAGTAAAATGTTTTTGGACAGTTTATTTGCATAGTGCTTGGAGTTGACCATGAGCAAGCTTCAGTAATGATGACAAAAACTTTTGTGATAATCTGAATCTTGGGGCATTTTCTTTCATGACATTTTTGTAGAATTGTTCAATGGAATGTTTGAAAAACAAGCTTAAGGTAGGATTTTTGTTACAGCATGTTTGAGGTAGTATGTCATATATAGCCTAGGATTGCCTCCAACTTGCTGTGTAGCTGAGGCTGACATTGAACTGACCCTTCTGCCTCCATCTGTGGTGTGCTTGAAAAGGGAAGCTTTGGCAACATTTTAGCCTCTGACTGTCTCCTGTACCAGCAGGGCGTATTCTGTGTACATTGTGAAAACAACGGCATCTTCTATTCAGAAATTGTTTTTAGGATTTGAATAGACTATGCAGGAGGGTATTCTGTAGCAGAAAGTGTAGATGCTGCTGCTTACCTCTTCACTCTCATGCCTCACTCCCCTTATAGAAAATCCGTTTCCCTTTGACCCTGGCCTTGGGATCTTAGTGTTGTGGTAGGTTAGGTAGTCACCTAATTAGAGATGCTTTTGTAAATCCAGGTACTTAAAAAAAAAAAAATTAAAAATAGTCTCAAACAGTTCTATTTGTGGAACTGCCTTACTCTTCCGTTTCACTTAAGCCCATTAGATGACTTCATAATGGAAGGTAGTCTCACGTGACTGACTGATGCTTCCTGTGTACACAGGTCTCTGTTGGAGGCCCTTAAGCCAATGCCTGATTCAAAAGGAGAGTGGAATTTAAAAATTCTTGGGAGGGTTTCATTTGTGCATGCCCTTTGAAAAACACTAGCCCAGAGGGAATGTTTGGCCTTTTCTTTGTCCAGTTAGAAACTTGAAGAGTATCAGAATGGTTGTGACTTTCAAGAAAGGCAAAGTTTCATTTTTAAGGGCTCTTAGGCCCTGAGGAATTATTTAATAATAGTTGTTGTTATTATTGTTTTGTGAACCCAGAACCTCACACAGGCTAGACAAGTGCTTTTCCAATAATTATGTGGAGAAAAAAAAAAAATCATAGGAAACATTTTTGATTAGAATCACTATAGCATTTTGCTTGGAGATTTTATTTTCTTCCTGCATTTGATTTCTTTGTTTGAGCCCTACATGTGGTATACTTCCCATGTCGTATCAAAGCTCTTGAGTTCCTTATACGTTTTGATATTTAATATACTGTTTAGTGCTTTATTTCCAACTGCTGAGTGTTTTGATTATCAAAATAGGAACCAAAATCTTTTTTTTTTTTTTTCTTTTTCCTCTGAGACAGGGTTTCTCTGTTTAGCCTTGGCTGTCCTGGAACTTGCTTTGTAGACCAGGCTGGCCTCAAATTCACAGAGATCTGCCTGCCTCTGCCTCCTCAAGTGCTGGGAATACAGGCGTGTGCCACTGTGCCTGGCTGGAACCATATCTTTTAAAAAAGATTTTATTGTCCTCTCTCTGTCTCACTGTCTCTCTCTCTATGTCCTTCTCTGTGTGTATGCATGTCTGTTTGTCTGAATGTGTATCACTTGTGTGCAAGTGCCTGAGGAGTCCAGAAAGGGGAGTCAGCGTTTCCCAGAGTGCTTGCTCTTACCCACTGAGCCATACAAATGTGAACTTCAGTCCTCTGTGAATTGTGAATTAGAAACAGTGCCTTACCTTCTCTGTTCACCCATCCTCTTTTTCTTTTTCTTTCTTTCTTTATTTTTTATAGTTGGAGTGCCTGAAGCTTATCGCCTCACAAAAGTTCACAGACAAGCGCATTGGGTATTTAGGAGCAATGCTGCTATTAGATGAGAGACAAGATGTGCATCTCCTCATGACCAACTGCATCAAGAAGTAAGTCGTGGCTTCCCCCACAGCAGTAGATTTCTTATGAGAGCATCTACTCTCTGATTTTATATTTATTGTCCAGACTATATTCTGAGTGTCTCTTGATTGTAGCCAACATTGTGAAGATAACTAAGCAAAAGAAAACCAAAGCATTGTGCATCTTTGGGTACATTACATAATTAGTCATTATTCATTTGCTGCTCTTAGAAAAGAGAAGAAAGTATTGGTGAAGTCTAGATTTTCATAGTTTGTATTTCTAGGATGTTGGATACCATGAATAATGAAATATTGCCTTTATTAAAAATTACTAATGTATATTCTGAGCAAGGGACTAAAATTTTAGTAGTGTGGAAGTATACTCAACCCCTGTGAAAATGTTAGATTTATTTTATTATTCTGAGTATATGTGATTGTGTGTGAGGGGAGCATGGCCTGTGTGTGTGTGTGTGTGTGTGTGTGCGCGCGCGTGTGTGTGTGTGTAAGTCAAGGACAGCCTTGTGGAGTTGGTTCTCTCCTTCCACCTTTACCTGAGTGAGTTTGAAGGATTGAACTCAGGTCATCAGGCTTGTATGGTGAGTGCTTTACCCACTAAGCCATCTCACTAGTCCGGAACTCTGGCTCTTCTTGCCTCTGCAGTGTTAAGATTAGAAATACAGTGTGTGTAGCAGGACTTAGTCTTTGGAATTTAATACATAGTATCTGTTAAAGTCTAGTGCTTCCTCACTGATGTAGTAGTTGTTGTATTTCTTTACCTTGTGAATACCCAAGGAACACCTGCTGTCTGGAGACATGAGAGGACTCAGTAGGAAATTAGCTGTTTTCTCCAGTATCTCTCTTAGAATATACTGTGAGGTGGGTACAGTGGCCCATGCCTGTGATCTCACCTCTTGTAGGACTCAATCAGGAGACGATCACAAGTTCAAGGCTAATCTGGGATGTTTGATGAGATAGTGCCAACAAACAAATAAAAATAGAGGAATTCTGTTAGAGAGTTATGGAAATTCTGCAGGTCTTAAATGGTCAAAGGTACCTTTCGGTTTGGGTTTATCTGTGACTTAATATTTTAAGGTGTTTTTTTTTTAACTTGTATTATTTGTATTCGGCAGAAACTAGGGGACAGGCTTTAGGGGTATAGCTGGCCATCTTTATAGACATTTAAATTGTGTATATTTTTCTCTGTTAGCACTGATCTACTTAAACTTTTATAGTGTAATAGAATATTTCAAAATGACAGACAATTTGGTTCTAATTGTGAAGTGTAGCATTTACATGCAGTCTGTCAGCTTAATTTTAGGAAGGTTTGTTTTTCTTTGGGGAAGGGACTGTGAAATATGAGTAGTGAACATACAAGTCGATTAATTATTCAGCTTTATTGCATGCCTGCCTGCATGCCAGGGCTTCCTGTAAGCACCATGGTGGAGAGTGGAAAACGAGAAACGGCAGCCCTCAGTGACGTGAGAATGCATCCGTAGGTGCTCATTATGATCTTCATCCACATTTGCTGTGGACAGAGCTGCAGGGAATTCTTTTCCTTTGGTTCTTTCATGGTCTGTTGCTCAGTTTTTCAGTCATGTGCAGATAAGCTGGTAGTTCTGCCCAGCAGCAAGGCTTGTTAAAGTTAATACCAAACCAAAGGTAGGCTTGAGGCTCGATAAAAGTTGAAAATGGGGCACATGGATAAAAAAGAAACCTTTGTGTTTATTTTTTTATTTTGAAATACAATCTTACCTGGGTGTAGTGTCACATGCCTCTAGAGTCAGGTAAATCACTGTGAGTTTGAGACCAGGCTGATCCACATAGTGAGAACCTGTTTAAAAAAATAGATGAACTCTTGATTATAAAGGTTATTTAGACTGTCTCAAAATCACTGTCTAGTCCAGGCTAGACTTGAACTCAAGATGCTCCTGAGACTCCTGGGTGTTGGTGTTACAGGTGTGCGACTCCAACTTATGTCCAGTTGTTAGGCCAGCCGGCAACCTAAACCTAGGTGGCTTTAGGAGAGGGTGTTTCCATGGGGAATTGACTGAGCATTTCATTTTAAGCATCGCATTATCCCATGTCTCCCTTGTTCCCTAATATTGAACATCTGTTAACAAATGTGTGTGTGTGTGTGTGTGTGGGGTTATTTTTTATTAAATTTTTATTTTTTTATATTAATTACAGTTTATTACTTTGTATTTGTGTGGGTTTATTTGCATTATAAGACCCATGGTATAGCACAGTTGACATCCTTTGGAATCCTTTGAACCAGCGATTCTCAATCTGTGGGCCATGACTCCTTTGATGGTCATATACCAGCTATCCTGCAGATCAGATATTTATAATTCATCACAGTAGCAAAATAACAATTATGAATTAGTAGTGAAATAATTTTATTGTTGGGGTCACCACAACATGAAGAACTGTACTAAAGAGTCTCAGTATTAGGAAGGTTGAGAATCACTGCTTTGAATCATATTTTGACACTAAATGATACAGAATGCTTAGAAACTGGTAGAAGTGTCATAAATCATATAATTTAACTTTTGAATTACAAGAACTACTTTCAAGATATGTGTTTAACTGTTTAACAGTTCATGTTTTAAATACTTTAGGTTTTTTTTTTTAATAAAAAGCTGTTTTATACAGTAATGTATTCATTTTCTATCATGATCAGAATGGAATGCCTGAGGCTGTAATATACAAAGAAAATACTTAGTTTGCAGTTTTATAGGCTGATAGTCCATAATGCGGCAGCTCTGGGGAGGGCCTTGGGATGGACAGCATCAAACATAGTAGGAGTACATGTATGGGAAAGGGGAATCACACAAGGAAGCAGGAATCTCTTGCTCCTTTAAAGCATCTCAGTGCCATGGGAAATGCTTAGTTCTCAACACCAGTGCTGTTTCTGAGGGCAAGGCCTTAGTGACCTACCAGGCTCTGTGTTTTAAAGATTCCACTGTCTGCACCATGTGCACATTGGGGACCTAGTTTCCAGTGTACAAAGACCCTCAAATCACACTGGTCTGTTAGGAAAAAACTTATGAGATCTCATTGTTACTACCTAGCTTAGTATCTTTTTTTTAAAATTGTAGGTCTTTTTTAAATTTTATTTTTTTATATTAGTTACAATTTATTTACTTTGTATCCCAGCTGTAGCCTCCTCCCTCATTCCCTCCTAATCCCACCCTTCCTCCCTCATCTCCTCCCTGCCCCTCTCTAAGTCCTCTGATGGGGAAGTCCTCCTCCCCTTCCATCTGACCCTAGCTTCAGGACTGGCTGCAATGTCCTCCTCTGTGGCCTAACAAGGCTCCTCCCTCAGGGAGTGGGGTGAGGGGAGGTCAAAGATCCAGCCATTGCGTTCATGTCAGAAACAGTCCTTCTTCCCCTTACTAGGGAACCCACTTGGATTCTGAGCTGCCATGGACTACATCTGAGCAGGGGTTCTAGGTTATATCCATGCGTGGTCCTTGGTTGGAGAAACAGTCTCAGAAAAGACCCCTGTGCCCAGATATATTTGGTCCTTGTGGAGCTCTTGTCCTCTCCAGGTCATACTAACTCCCCCTTTTTTCATAGGATTCCCTGCACTCTGCCCAAGGTTTGGTTATGAGTCTCAATCAACATCTGCTTTGATAAACTGCTAGGTGGAGTCTTTCAGAGGCCCTCTGTCCTGTTACTTGTTTTCTCCTACTTCCAATGTCCATCCATTTGTTTTTCTAAGTGAGGATTGATCATCTTACCCGGGGTCCTCTTTCTTGTTTATCTTTTTTAGGTGTACAGATTTTAGTATGTTTATCCTCTTACAGGTCTAGTATCCACGAGTATATACCATGTGTCTTTCTGCTTCTGGGATACCTCACTCAGGATGATCTTTTCTAGATCCCACCATTTGCCTGGGAATTTCATGATTTTCCTGTTTTTAATTGCTGAGTAGTATTCCATTCAGTAATTGCACCACAATTTCTGTATCCATTCCTCTGTTGAGGGACATTTGGGTTGTTTCCAGGTTCTGACTATTATGAATAAAGCTGCTACAAACATGGTTGAGCAAATGTCCTTGTATACTCGAGCATCTTTTGGATATATGCCTAGAAGTGATATAGCTGTATCTTGAGGAAGCACTGTTCCTAATTGTCTGACAACCAGCTTAGTATCTTATAGGTGCTTTCATCTGTGCTATTTTTATCATAGTAATAGCAGTTAACTGATTTTTCTTCTTGAATAAGTATAACTAGAAATATAAAAGAGTTAATGTAACGTGGCTAACATTAAAGCATAGACCAGGGGTCAGAGTAACTATTTTTCTTTTGTGTTTACATTATCTTATATTCTATAGAAATTGAGATTTCTTTTTCTGATTGTTCCCATCTATCTATCTATCTATCTATCTATCTATCTATCTATCTATCTATCTATCTATCTATTTTTGAGGCAGGGTTTTACTATGTAGCTCTGGCTGGCTTGGAACTTGTTATGTAGATCAGGCTGGCCTCAAACTCATAGGCATACTCCTGCCTATACTTTTGGAGTGTTGGAATTAAAAATGTGTGCTACCACACCTGGCTACAAAAGAGTTTTAGTTTGTGTAAACTTAATTTTTCTTATAGGTAGTATAAAATCATCTCTTAAGATCATTTGTAAGATCATCTCTTTCAAGACAGTTTTGTTCCTGTTGTTGTTTTTTTTTTTTTTTTGCTTTTAGTGGTTGCTAAGTTTTTTAAAGTGGCTAACTTTCCTCTTACTTTGTCATTTGGAAACCTTGGATAGAAATTTTAGACGCTGTTGGTTCACTATGTTAATAATTTGAAATAACGTTAGAATAAGCATAAATTCTATTAATTTTAAGTGAATTTTTATTTTATGTGTGTGTGAGAGAGAAAAATAGAAAGAATGTGTGTGAGTGTTCTTGTGTGCCCTTAGTATAGCCTTAGATGTCAGACCTATATTCTACCTTGTTTGAGACAGGATCTCTTTCTTGTTCCCCTATTTCATATCCTAGACTACGAGCTCTGCAGAGCTTTTGGAGATTTTTCTGTCTCCACTTCACATTTGGCCTAAGGGCCCCCATGCATTACTGAGTCTGCTTTGCAGGGATCCAGAGATCTGTGCTCAGGCCCTTAAGCTCCTTCAACTTGCAAGACAAGCAGTTTCCCCTGACCCATCTCCTCAGCCCCAACTGTTGTTTTTTTTTTTTTTTTAAATCTCTGGAGTAATCTTGAGACTTTGTTAGGTTTCATTGTGGGGAGTGTTTGTTCCTACTTTCCTTTTTTCTCTTGCAGTGACCTTAATCATAGCACACAGTTTGTACAGGGGCTAGCACTTTGTACCCTCGGCTGCATGGGCTCCTCAGAGATGTGCAGAGATCTTGCAGGGGAGGTAGAGAAGCTTCTGAAAACCTCCAACTCATACTTAAGAAAAAAGGTAACTGCATTAAATCAAGTGTCTGTCTGGATTAGGCAGTATTATGGAAATGAGAAGGCAGGTTACTTGTTTTTGAAAGATGAGGCAATTAAACAATTTTTTTTTTTTTTTTTTCTCAGCAAGTACATATAAAGAGTTACACATGAATTTTGATTTCTCTTTATTTTTAAAGAGATAATTTATAGACAAACTATGTCCTCAGTGGTACATCTATTTTATGAATTATTTCACTGAGAATTATTTTACTGCGAATTAAACTCATTTGCTACTGAGCTGTATTTATTAACTCCCTGCGTGACTTTCTTGATTTGAGAAGAGTTGGTTCAGGGCAAGATACTGTTAAATGTAGCATTAGGTTTGCAGTGGGTGTCTTAAATTACATGCCACTGTTAGCTGTATTAATCACCTGACTCAGGAAGCCCTATTTTTCAGTTCATCTGATTTCCACTTAGGTTTAACTGTGTGATAAACTCTTACTAATTATGATGTAAGTGAAAGCATTTTCCTCACTTGTCTGGCAGTATGTGAATGAAGAGAAAGGTGAGCTTAAAGTCCTCATTATTGCACTAGTATATAATGGAAAGCCCCAGGTGGTTCACAGTTAATAAACCCCACTATTTAACTTCTTAAGTTTTCTAGGAGATGAACTAGTTGGTTAAGTTCTTTTATAAGATTACCCTGACTTACTTGAAATAAATTTTTTTGTCCTTTTATTTATTTTTTTATAGGCAGCACTGTGTGCTGTTCATGTCATCAGGAAGGTTCCTGAACTTATGGAGATGTTTTTACCAGCAACAAAAAATTTATTGAATGAGAAGAACCATGGTAATGTGATTTGGATGAATGTATAAAGTACCGAGAAAGGGTCAGCTCTGTGTTTCAGGGCAGTACCATTAACCAGAGACAGGGTCTTCCCTGCCAGATCCTAGCTTTATAGTTCAATCAGTTTCTTCATAGTAAGCATACCTTTCACTTCTGGTTTTGTCTTACTTTATTAATATTCAGTATAGTGTACAAATCCTCGTATCTTTGATTTTTGGCTGGTTTATCATAAAAGAAAACATTTTTTCCTTTATTACCAAGTGTTAGGAATATAAGATTAGCAAAAATTTTAAAGTTATTTTTAACAGTAATCTGTAGTGTCTAGTTAGATATCTTTATATAAAGCTTGAAAGGGATTAAATGGAATGTGATCATTTTTTCTCAAGCTTTTGTTGTTTTCTTGAACTCAGTGAAATGAGTTCCAAGTAAAGAAAAGTTTTGTGTCTTAAATGCTAACAGAGAAAAGACATGGTTTACTTAATTTGATTAATTTAAATTAAATTAATGTAAATTTGTGCTGTTCCCAGGATGCTCAAAACAAGTACTGAACACATGAAGGTTTAGTTGGGCCATTTATTACTTAGTGAAGTGTCCGTAGAGATTTGTTTTACTGACTTGGGGACAAGCAAATTTACTTGTCATTTGTAATTATCTTGGTGTTCTGATAACATTTTATCTGAAAATTTAGTATCTTACTAAGGTTTTTGTCTAGGATTGTAAGAATTTAGCTAATAGTATATTGAATAAGAGTGGAGGAGAGATCTGGTTTATACAAACTGCACGTGGATACTTTCAGCCATGCAGACTTGTTCCCGTCATGTGAGCAGTTGGAAAGGTTCTGGTTTGAGCATGTTAAAGCCCAGCTCCTGCTGAGTGCTTTGTCTTCACCGAGCTTATCTTTGGGGACTGACAAGCAGGAGTAGTGAGTCTTCTTTTGGAATTGACCTTTAGGAGAGTGAAGCCCTGTTCTCTGGAGGTGAGTAGCCCTCATCTTTGCTTCTGTTTGGCCTTTCCTCAGGTGTCCTTCACACGTCTGTAGTCCTCCTCACAGAGATGTGTGAACGGAGCCCAGACATGCTCGCACATTTCAGAAAGGTAGGTTCCTTCTGTGTGCCTAAGCCTTAGTTGATTGAAAGATGATTTTCCTGAAAAGTACTCCCTCCTCCCCTACATAGGATTTTCTTTTGAAGGCAAGCTATGAAGCTAAATAAAGAATTTAACTAACCCTGCTGTGTGGTAGGGCTGGAAGCCAGGGTTAGGCATATAAAAAGCTGGCATTAGTGTAGTGTTTCCCCTTTCAGAATAGAAGCCCTTCCTTGTTGTTGGCAGACTTACAAAAACTGCTCACGTGTTTTATCTGCTGTTTTCACAGTGAACCAAGGAAATGTAACCTGAGGTCAAATAGGTGGTTTTTGGTTTTTGGTTTTTGGTTTTAGGACAGGTAATTTTTCTTTTTTACTTAAGATGAAAATGGCAAATAGAGTTTTGACTTTGGATTACTTTGTTATAGTGTTCATTTAAGGTCATTGGTTCATGTGAGAGTCCTACCTTTTTAAAGCCCCCCCTTTTTGTTGTTGTTGTTTTTTCCCACCAAGACAGTGTTTCTGTGTGTAGCCCTGGCTGTCCTAGAACTTGCTCTATAGACTAGGCTGTCCTTGAATTCAGATAGCCACCTTCCTCTTCCTTCCAAGTACTGGGATTAAAGATGTGTGCCACCACCGCCCAGCTTCCTTTCCCCATTTTTTTATAGTATTTATTTCTCTATTTATTGAGAAGGGTTCAGAACGATTATACTTTGTGTAGTTAAATGCATTAATTCCTTTAGAGAAGATTGCAGAGCACTCCACAAAGAGCTCATATTTTAGATCAAAAGATAGGTTTGTTTTTTTTTTTCCGGCTCTTTTTTTTCTTAGATGTTCATGTCTTGATTAAATTAATGTAAAATAGTATGAGACCCGTATCTGTCCCTAATGCTTGCTTTGTATGTTTTGTTCCTGTTGTCTGTTTGGAATCCTGCTGTATGTTAGAATGAAAAGGTAAGAATTAACCCTCTTTTTAGATGGTGCATGCTGGCTTTAGGTCCTTAGTAGCTTTTGTGTATCCATCCACAAGTGTGGCTTTTAAACTGTACTAATGCTGAAGCTGTGCTTAATACTGTGAATTATTTGTTCTAGCATTTTTGGCTAACTCCCTGGTCCAGTTTCTGTCTGTCTTTTAATCTCCTGACTCCAAAGTCAGCCTTGGATTTCAGTTGCAGCCTTTCCTGAGTTGTAGCCCTCCTCCTCTGCCTTGCCTTCATCTTCATGTGAGAAGCTTTGGGCAGCTGCCGAGAAGCTTTACTCGTGGCAGTTCCAGATCTGCCTGGAGCTTTTACACAAAACCCTGCTTCTTTTTGAAGTAGATACTTTAGAGCCATCTGTGGGTAACTCATACTTGAAAAAGCTCCATGTGTACTTCTGAGTGTTGAGTTCAGACTCAGCTTTTATTCTCTCTTACCTGGACTTAATCTTTCTGAGGAGCTTTGGGATACTGAAAGGATTAAGAGGTAGAGTATTTGGCACCAACTGACTTTCATGGCTGCAGCTTTCCCTCTGTCACCTTACGTTGTTTGTCCTGTCATCAGTTTAGTAACTTGCACTTCTGTCTGAAAACTAAAGCTGGGTTCCAAGAACTTGTATGCTGAGCACTTAGACCTGTGCCTTCTGTCCTGGGGCAGTCTTATGCAATGTGCCTGCCGTGGCATCGAATAAAACAATTTCTGAATTTAGTAGCCCAAGGAGAAAGGACTTCTCCAAGAACTAAATCAGAGTTTTAAAAGTGGCTAGGGTTGTGTGTAGTACACGAAATGCAAACTGTGGAGAGTGTGCAAGGTGAGCTGCCTATCTTCACACCATAGTCCACAGAGATTTTATTTAGAATTTACACAGCGCGATAGCTTAGACTTGTGTTATTCTTGGAGTTGTCCAAATTTGATTTTGTTATGATGACTGAAGGAGTCACTAAATTCTGAAGTATCATGGCTAGCGTGACTTAAGTTCATATTATGCTCTCTTGCATTTATAAGTGGCCTTCATGTTTTGAGTGTTTTGGGTGCATGCTTTGAGTGTAGCTTGGCATTTCATTTTAATCTCAATACTTTTCTAGGCTTGGGGAGCAGGGAGGGAACAGAATAAACACAAAGAAGAAAAAGAATGAGTTGTAGCCGAGTTGGCTCTGTTCAGATTTCTTTCCTACAGAAAGATGGAGTATTTGTACCCTTCCTCATTTAGTTTTAGGTAATAAGAACTGTTCATCTAGTTAAATGGGGTATTCTTTTGGAGACTGGGAAAGTTAAGTTATGGGAGTTATTTTGGAATAGGGGTTTAGCATATAGAAATTGATCAACAGAAGGGGAATGAGTGCACATATTTACTTGAAAGCATCTGTAACTTTAGATTGACATTAATAAATTGCCTCTGTGACATGAACTGAGTAAAGGAAGGACAAAGGAAATCTTAACTGTAAGGAATGTATAGTCTCTTTGGTGCCATAAGAAAACAGAATTGAGTACTGATAGTAGATTTGACAGAATTTCATTATATGAGTCAAAGGAAGGACCTTGGTATCTTAGGTGTGCTTTCTTCATCTCTCTTTTCTATTTGGCTTGTGTTGATCACTTTGGTATTTCCTGCTGCTTTTTGGGAAAGGATATATAATTAACCTATCTTCAGAGGAGGGACTTTTTTCTATTTGAAGTGTGGTATGCTTAATACTTCAATAAGATCAATGGTTAACGCTTTATATGAATTTGTTAGAATGGCTAAAAAGGACTTTTTTTTTTTTTTTTTTTTTTTCTGCGTGTGAGTTTTCAAGTTCTACAAAAGTAGAGCTGCATTGTATCCCATTGGCCTGCTTTATTTGGTTCCTGTTGGCTCTAGGCCCACTATGATTCTAGGGTCTTAACATATAGAACTCTGGAGGAAACACATGTGGATCTGGCTTATTTTCGTGCCAATGAAGTGCATATTACTTGTTAGGTTTTGGCCTACATGGCCACTTAATATTTTTTACCCATCTGCAAATACTCTTATTTGTAGCAGAAGAAATTTCTTGGACTCAGACCCTTGCATCATTTTTTTAAACCAAAAAATCTGTTTATTGAAGAGATAACTTTAAATATTTACTGGTTTATTGTTGTTGTTTTGACACATCTTTCTTTTCTGCAGCTTGTGCCCCAATTAGTTCGTATTTTAAAGAACCTCATCATGTCCGGATATTCCCCAGAACATGATGTTTCTGGTATAAGTGACCCCTTTTTGCAGGTGAGGTTGAAAACATCTTGGATAAATGTCATGTGAATGTGATGCTTTTGAAGAGATTGTTTTCTTAGGTTAAGTTTATATAGCGGTCAAATTTGGTAATTCATCATTTATATTAATAAGTGAACCAGGACCAAGTAAGTATCGTATTTAATAATAAAATGACATTGTAAACGTAAAATTTATTACTTAGGTACATAATTATCATTTAAGTAGCTAAATGATAAAGAGTCATGAAGGGTGGGTTATCTGATAACTTCATAGGATGTGGAAGTGTGCATGACTCCTTTAAAAAGGTGTTCAGATTATTCTGACTTCTGATGGGATCTAACTTCATTTGGATTATTTGTATTTCATACTGAGTGAGATTGAGCCAGACTGATTTGTTGATATTTTTGTATCTTGCATATTAGGTACGAATTTTGCGGTTATTAAGAATTTTAGGACGGAATGATGATGATTCAAGTGAAGCTATGAATGATATATTAGCACAGGTGAGTTGATACTAAGTATATGAAGTGCTCAATTCATCCAGCATTGAGTAGAAAGTGATTATTAGGGCAAATTGTTTGTTTCCTCATTACTGAGAGACTACAGTCACAGCATGTCTTGTTGCCACTAGATAGTTTTTGGAAGTGTTGCTTTATCACTTATTTACTGCTTGTCTTTTCAGGTTGCAACTAATACAGAGACTAGTAAAAATGTAGGAAATGCTATTCTTTATGAAACGGTTTTGACTATCATGGATATTAAATCAGAGAGTGGATTGCGAGTAAGTCTTTTTGAATCTTCTCTTCCTTCTAAGCATTTTATTTAGAGTGATTGAATTGGACTTCAGTATGGAAACAGATTCTATTTGGAACTTTAGGAAGGAGTGATGTACCAAAGCATGATGCTGTGTTTTCTATGTGTGCTTTAACCTTGATGAAAATATTAAAGCTTGGAAGAACTAGGTAGGGTTAGTTTTAGTTGTATTGCTATTATTAAGGAAACCTATGGCTTTTACTGGAGCACAACCTGAATTGTATCCATTATATTAAACAAGGCAGAGATAAAATATTTGAGTAAACTTATTTAGCTAACAAACCTATAGAGCAAGAAACTCAGGCAGTCTTAAAGGTGTGCGGAAAGAAAAATGGTAGTTCTGTAGCTTTCACATACAGCCATCAGGTCTCCTTAAAAGGAAAACACTGTTTGTTTTGTGATGCTTTGCTTATAGTTGGATAGAATCCTGCTATATAATATAGACCGGGCTGGCCTGGAACTCCTCTGTAGGGTTTACTGTCCTCAATGTCTTGATTTTTCTGCTTTATCCTCCCAATGCTGGGGTTATAGGGCTTGTGCCACATCCAGCCCTTACCCTACTTTCATTTAACTTTGAAATAATTTTACATTTATTGAAAGATTCTTTTTTTTTTTTTAATTAACTGTGCATACCTACTTGCATGTGCTTGTGTTGAGAGCTGCACCTGTGGAGGCCAGAAGAGGGTGTCAGGTTCCCTGCAGCTGCAGTTACAGGCGGTTGTGAGCAGCCCAATGTGGGTGCTGGGGGAGCCTGCTCCTCAGTGCTCAGCCATCTCTATCCCTGAAGCCTCAGAGCTCCTATATAGCAATGCCCTTTACCCGACTTTCCCAATGTAATAACTTATAGATTTATACATCGTGTGAAGACCAGGAAATTAACATGACATTCTACTGTTAAGTAAATTGTAGACTTCATCTGGATTTTTCCAAGTTTCCAGGTGGTATTTATTTTCTGTTACAGGATCCAGTCAGTGCTCCTGCATTACATTTGTCACTTCTCTTTAGTCTCCTGGTCTGTTAGTTTTTCAGCCTCTCTTTATCTTTCATCATTTTGATACTTTAGAAGTGTTGACACTTGAGAAGCAAAAGTTGTTTTGTAGAATGCAACTTAATTTAGTTACCTTGTTTTTTTTGTTTTGTTTTGTTTTGTTTTGTTTTTTCTTTTTCCAGAGATGAGGACTGAACCCAGGGCCTTGCGCTTGCTAGGCAAGCACTCTACCACTGAGCTAAATCCCCAACCCCGCATCTTAATTTAGTCCGCCTGATTTTTTTTCTCATAATTTTGTAGATTAAAGTTCTGTTTTCTTCCACTTCCATAGACTTGACGTGTCCTTTGCAGTTGAGCACACCAGGAGGCACAGTTAGTTTTCTTACTACTGTGATACCAACTGGGTGTGCTTCCCCACTCTGTGCTGTCTGTAAAGATTTATTTTTTTTTTAAGTATACGAGTGTTTTGTGTGCGTGTATGTATATGCCTGCTTCCTATGAAGTTTGGAAGAGGCAATGGGATTGCCTGGAACTGGAGTTAGGGATGATTGCAAGCCACCATATGGATGTGGGGAACTGAATCCAGGTCCTTACAAGAGCCAGAAGCTGTTAATCACTGAGCCATTTCTCCAGCCCCATGTGCTGGGTGTCTTCAGTGCTACACATTTGCTCTCGTTCCCTTTGTGATGAAAATTTTTGGGAGAGAACTTTGAGCCTGTGCAAATATACTTAGAGGCTTTTGCCCATGATTTTTGGTATCCATTAGACATTCTTGTCGCTAATATTTGCTAGGGTGATATTTTAATGTTAGTTTCCTGTTTTCTTCATTATTTTTTTCTCATTAAATAATGAAAGTTCTGTGAGGTTCTCCCCCATGTATTCATTCTTTCATCAATCCGGTCCACCACCACCATCATCATCATCATTATCATTTGGTGTTTCAAGACAGGGTTTTTCTAGGTAGCCCTAGCTCTCAAGGAACTTACTCTGTAGACCAGGAACTTCAGATGTCCACCTGCCTCTGCCTCCCATGTCCTAGGCTTAAAGGCATACACCATCCCTGCCTGGCTTAATCCAATCAATCATTAATATTAGAATCGCTAATCCAGAGCTTTTAAAGAAACAGACTTACCAGCCAGAATATAATATTAATGCTATTTTGTGATGTACTAAATTCACTTAGATCAATTTATTTTTTCTCCTTTGAAGCAAAAGCAGTAGCTGAATATTGTTCTCCGCTCTGTTAGATATATTATCTTGCATAAAGACCAATGTGTGTGTATGTAAGAGAGAGAGTGTGTATATTTTGTGGTAGAATATATATATAAAATAATTTACCATTTGGATCATTTAAAGATGTATAATAATGACATTAGTATATTTACATAAGTAACCATTACCATTTTTGTCCAGAGCTTTTTTTGTCTTCCTGAACTTTTCTGTTTCCTACCCCTATTTTTTTTAATTAAAAAATTATTTTAAAAAATTTATTTATGTGCATGGTTGTGTTTACTGCAAATTTGTCTGTGTATCTGGTGCCTATGGAGTCCAGAAGAGGGTGTCAAATTCCTCAAACTTGATTTGCAGATGCTTGTGAGCTACCATGGGGTGGTGGGAGTTGAACCCAAGTCCTCTGGAAGAGCAGCAGCCAGTGCTGTTAACACTACACTATTTTTCCAGTGCCTGCTCACCCCGTTTTTTGTTTTGTTTTTTTAAGAAAAGGTTTTATTTTGGAAATTTAGTTCTTAAAACCACCAACTTGTTTTGTATATGGGTTTCTCAATACTTCTCCAAAGATATAGAAAATAAACAGCAGAATGTGAAGGAGATGCAGCTCAGTGGTAGTGTGCTCAGCGTTCACTAGGCTTTGGCTTCCTTCTCTTCAGCAAAAGAAAAGGAAACCTGTTCTCTCTTCCCTTCTAACCTCTACTATTACACAACCACTCAATAGTTTACCTCCAACAGCAGACCTGGGGTGTATGTTCAGTAGTTACCAGGTGGTATTTTCTAATTCAATTCAGTTTAAGTACTCCCTACTTGGAGATGGTGTCAGATCTCACAGGATGAAGGCTTAGTCTCTCGGGGACTATCTCCTACCTCAGATGCGAGTTATATGCCTGGTATTTTTAACCAGAAAGCTCTAATTCTAGGTTCTACATTCCTCTGAGCTTTGATTAATTTGCTAGAACGGTTTACAGAATTAAGGGGACAGTTACTTGTACTTTTTATGATAGAGGATATTCAGAAGATGAGTTCTGGATTGGTGACACACAGGGTCAAAGCATATGGGAATGGGTAAGAAACATTCTCCTCACATGTACCATGTGTTTAGCTACGCCAAAGCCCTGTGCTTTCGGTTTTATGGAGGCCTCATTATGTGGGTGTGCTTGATTGAATCATTGGTCATTGGTGATGACTATAACCTTCAGCACTTTTCCTTTCCCAGGATCTTGGGAATGGGCTGAAAGCTCCAGCCCTCCAGTAACATGGTTGCTTTCTCTGACAAGCGAGCCCCATCCTGAGGCTCTGCAGGGAGTCATCAGAAGTTACATCATAGCAACTAAATATGGGAATGGGGATGGCTCAGTGGTTAAGAACACTTGCTGTTCTTCCAGAGTTCAGTTCCTAGCACCCATGATAGGCAGGTCACTGTGACTTTATCTCCAGGGTTCTCTTCTGGCTTCTGAGGGGTAACACACACACACACACACACACACACACACACACACACACACACACACA
>NW_026596034.1:25850276-25927029 GCF_907164565.1 Psammomys obesus
ACACACACACACACACACACACACACACACACACACACACACACACATTTTAAAAGGAAACCTTTTGAAAAAATAAAAACTAAATGAGATTTAGGAGCTTTATGTCAAGAAATGGGGACAATGACAGGGTATATTTCATAATTTATCTTTTTTTAATTAAATTTTTATTTTTTATATTAATTACAGTTTATTCACTTTGTATCCCAGTTGTAGCCCCTTCCCTCCTCCGCTCCCAACCCCACTCTCCCTCTCTCATGTCCTCCTATGTCGCTGTCCAAGTCCACGAATAGGGAAGGTCTTCCTTCCCTTTCATCTACCCTAGCATATCCGGTCTCATCCGAACTGATTGCATTCTTCATTAATTTATTTATTTGTTCACTTTACATCTCACTCACAACCCCATTCTCTCCTCTTCTCCCACTGCCACCCTCCCACCCACTTTCCCTATAACACCCCGCCCCAAAACAACCTACCCTAGCACATCAAGTTACATCAGGATTGAGTATATCCTCTTTCACTGAGGAAAGACAAGGCAGCCCTGCTAGGAAAATGGGATCCAGAGGGAGGCAATAGAGTCCAAGTCAGAGACAGCCCTTGCTCTAATTGTTAGGGGACCCACTTGAGGAAAAGCAGCCCATCAGTTTCATATGTGTAGAGGGGCTAGGACTAGTTCAGGCATGTTCTTTTGTTGGTGGTTCAGTCTCTATGAGGCTCCATGGTCCCAGGTGAGCTGGCTATGTAGGTCTTCTTGTGGTGTCCTACCCTTCCACTATTTTATTATCTTATATGAATGTACCATATAGTACTTATCCTTCTGCTTGTGTCTTTATTGAGCAGAGTGTCGGCTCACTTGTGTCAGGTGTCAGATGCCTTCTTGTAATGCCTGAATAGGACTTCATTGTACATGCAGTAATATATCAGCAGCTTTGTTACTGATGGAGGTCTAGGATGCCTCGTCACTTGTCCCTTGTTGATACTGCTCCTGGAGACTTTGTGTATTATTTTTGTACAGCTGCATTTGTCAGATAAATTTGTAGAATTAAACTACTAGGGGGCTGGAGAGATGGCTCAGAGGCTAACAGCACTGGCTGTTCTTCCACAGGTCCCTAGTTAAATTCCCAGCAACCACATGGTGCCTCACAACCATCTATAATGAGATCTGGTGTCCTCTTCTGGCATGCAAGCACATATGCAGGCAGAATAATTATAAATAATAAATAAATAATTTTTTAAAAAGAATTAAGCTACTGAAATGGAGTAGTTTCAAGATCTCAGTTGACTTTACTGTCATTCTGAAATTGGGCAGCATTCCATAAATAGAATAATTTTTCATTATGTCTTCCAGTAATTTTAAGAAACACTGCTGAAATGGAATGGGATTTTAAAAAGAGTCTATTGTGTGTGTGTGCATGTGCATACATATGTGTTCACTGTTGTGTACACGTGGAGGTCAGAGGACAACAGAGGGAATGGGTTCTGTCCTTCCGTCTTATGGGACCTAACAATTTATAGATAACCAACTGTTATCTATAAATACCTATAAATATCTATAAATACCCAGCTTCTACCCAGAGGCCAGAAATTGATTCTTTAGAGTAAAAAAAACAATATAAGGATATCTTTTTTATAGATTTATAAAAACAAACTTATGTTATTTCTTTTTAGGTTCTAGCCATAAATATTCTCGGTCGATTCTTATTGAACAATGACAAAAATATTAGGTAAGTCAACTGAAAAAATTTCAACATCTATTATATTATAAAATTTAGCATATTACAGAGTGACTTTGTTCAGGATTATATATGTATTATGTATTTTGTGATCTAGACTTTGCAGTTGGAGCTTTTACTTTAGTCTTAAAATTGCTGTTTTGTGGTGAATTTGAGGATTTCCTTTATGGCTTAATTTTTACTTTATAAGTAAAGAGCAAATATCTTTTAAAGGACCAAATGGTAATCATTTTAGGCTTTCTGAACTACAGTGTCTTTTTAGCAACTACTCAATTCCATGGCTTTGGATCTAAAACTCAAATTAATTTTTTGTGGGAAGTGGTGGTACTTTTGAGACAGGGTTTCTGTATGTAGTCCTGCCTGTCCTGAACTCAGTGTGTAGACCAGACTGGCTTCAAATTCAGAGATCCACCTGCCTCTGTCTCCCAAGTGCTGGGATTAAAGGTGTGCTCCATCATGCCCAGCTTTAAACTCAAATTCTTATATTCTTATTTATTCTATCGAAGCATTTTTGGTATTGTTCTAAAAAAAGAGCAGAAGACATTTAAATTATAAAATTAAAATAATTTCCTCTTGTACTTTGTGGGTAAAGCAGTATGAAAAAGTATATAATTACTGTTGTTTAAAAAAAATTTTTTTTTTTTTTTTGCAAGATTTAGAACTGAGTCAGTTACATTTGGAAGTTTAAATAGATATTGTGAAAGCAAGGCTAGTTCCAAAGTCTCTCCAGCTTGTCACTACTATAGATTTTGCTTCTATTCCTTCAAAGACATTACTTTGTATTCACTAGTTCTGTGTCTACCTTGGAATAGTTTAAGATGTATGCAGTTCCTTTTCTGTTTGACATCTTTGTAAAGGGAAAACTTTTGTTTTGCATTTGAACTTGGTTATTGTGAAACTCTGTTCCCTGTAGATATGTTGCTCTGACATCTCTGTTGAAGACTGTGCAGACAGATCATAACGCTGTACAGAGGCACAGAAGCACAATCGTGGACTGTCTAAAGGATCTGGATGTCTCAATAAAAAGGTAAGAAAGAGGCTCTTTCTCCAGTGCGGTTAAGTGAAACAGAGTTTTGGTAAGTCTGTGTCCTTTACCAGTTTGATAATTTGTTGTAGTTTTGAGAGCTAGGCATCTAGGTATTTAGTCAAATCATGTTCAGAATGATCTATCTCTCTCTTTAAATAAATAAAGGATTGGCAAAAGTAGTTTTATGTCAGTTAGAGAAACCCGTGGGAAATACTGAGGCGTGCACTGAGAGTGCTCTCAGTTCTTAGGTCAAATAATTGGCACAAATATGTTGGGCCAGGCTTTATATAGTAGAGGTGCTGTGTATGTGTGCTGGAGGATGAAATAAGGAGTGATCCATCGGCTAAGTGTCGTACCACTGTGCTGAAACTCAAATTGCTGACAGCGCACTTTTTCACAGTACTTCACTTCCAGGATTGAGGAGGCAAGTGTGTTCCTGAGAATAGTACATCTAGAAATGACTACTAGGCAGTTGACACTCTCAACAGACATAAATCTCTTTATTGTGTTGGTTCTTTTCCCAGAAGTGTAGAATTTATTCTTAGCTTTAATGAATTCTTGGTGTGTATCCAAACTCAAAACAAAGGAGGTTTAAAGTGATCTTTGAAGTTATTCAGTAAACAAACATTTATTTACACAGAACAAATGCTAAGTGCTTGGACAGTTTTCAGATAAGATCTAGACTTAGTAATATCAGCTTGTAATAGCCCTGTCTCAGTTGGTTATCACAGTGAGCCAGTGAGAAGCAAGTACGTTCTGTCTGATTAATAGACTTGTTAAGATATAGTTACCAAGGATCAGGTGACCTAATCCCAAACTCTTAAAAGGGCCAATTCTGGAAATATAAATCAAAATCAAACTTTCTCACTCTTTTTTGTTATGTTCCTATAGCTTAGGGCATTTGATAGAAGATGCAGCAATAGGAGCTGAGACTCAGATTTGTGGTTTTTTTCATTATGACTCTATGCTTAACAGAGTAGATAATTTTCCTTATCCTTTCAGTACATTGGTTGCCTCCTATATAAAATGCAGGTAGAGGACCTCCTACTTTAGAGGTTTACACAGGCTAAACTGAATTCATAAATAAAAACTACCTTAACATGAGAAGGGAATGATTATATATTTGAGGGTTGAATCACTATTTCTGTATATTAATTAATGTGGAATCATGTACTTAACCTTATTCTTAGTTTCAAATGGTGGCGTTACAGTATTTTTTTACCCCAGAAAAGGCCTCAAATTTTTCTGTGTAGCTGAGGTTGTCTTGAACTCCGGAGTAGCTTATAGCTCCTAAGTGCTGGCACCATGTGTCATCATTCTGATGATGAACAATATTTAAATTTTTTACCAAATATGAAAAGATTTATATGGAACTTTTATGGTTAGTTTGTTGTTAAGTTTTGTTTTTACTACAATTTATTTCAGTGTTCTGTTTGCGTGTGCACCTGCACGCCAGAAGAGGGCACCAGATCTCATAGATGTTGGTGAGCCACCATATGGTTGCCAGGAATTGAACCCAGGACCTCTGGAAGAGCAGCCAGTTAGTTCTCTTATACCCTGAGCTGTTTCTCCAGCCCTAGGTTTCTTGTTTTGTTTTTTTTTTTTTAATAATATAATTACATCATTTACTCCCTCCCTTCAGCTTCTCCCATGTACCTACCCACTTGCTCTTATTTAAATTTGTGGCGCCCTTTTCTTTAATTATTGTCAAATATATATGTATACACACACACATACTATGTATATTTGTGTGTGTGTGTATATATGTATATACACACTTATACACACACACACATACACATATTCCTAAATATGTACATATAGCTTACTCAGTCTATATAATGTTATTTTTTATGTATATGCTCTCATTCAAATTTATGACATCTTTCTCTTTAATTATTGTTAGATGTGTGTCTGTACACACGCATTTCTTAATATATAAATGTAACCTGTCAGACTGTAAAATGTTACTTGTATGTATGTTTTCAGGTGTGACCATTTGGTATTGGATAACCAATTGGTTTAATCTTCCTTAGGGAAAACTATTTTTTCCTGCTCTCAGAATTCCTTAGTCCTTTGTTTAGGGTTGAGGCCTTCTTTCTTCTACATCAGCATTTCTGTTGGTGTCCTATTTGTGTTTTGAGGACTGATCTCTTCATAGAGCGCTGGCTGATAGGGAACTAATGTTGACCAGGTTGGCTTAAAACTTGTGATGACCCTCCTGCCTCTGGCTCTCAAGTGCTGGAATTATAGTCATGAGCCACGGTGCCTGGCTTCTATAGTTTTCCATTAATTTTTTTATTAATTTAAAAAGTATCTTGTTCTTTCTCTCTCTCTCTCTCCCTCCTCTTTCTCTCTCTCCCTCCGCTTTCTCTCTCTCTCTTTTTCTCTTTCTCTTTCTCTTTCTCTCTCTTTCTTTTTTTTCTGAGACAAGTTTTCTCTGTGTAGCCTTGGCTGTCCTGGACTTGCTTTGTAAACCAGGCTGGCCTCAAACTCACAGAGATCTGCCTGCCTCTGCCTCTGCCTCTGCCTCTCCAAGTGTTGGGATTACAGGTGTGGGCCACCACGCCTGCCTTAAAAAAATTCTTTTTCGATAGGGTCTCATTGCATTGCCCTAACTTTCTGGAGTGCTCTAGATAGACCAGGCTGGCCTTCAACTCACAGTGATCCACTGCTTCTGACTCCAGAGTTTTGGAATGATAGGCATGCACCACCATGCCTCACAATTTGTATTAATTTTAAATAGTAGGCACATTCATGTGTTTTGTATACAGTCACTGTGCATGTGAGTACAGGTGCCCTTAGTTGCTGGAAGCATTGGATTTCCCTGGTGTTGGAGCCAGAGATGTGTGCTGCCTAAGGAGTTGAGTTCTTAATGGCTAAACCAGAGATATGACTCTAGTCCCGTAACCAGTATATTTTAAGATTTATTTTTATTACTCTGAATTATGTTGTGCCCCCTTCCCCACCTTTTTTTTTTGAAGACAGGATCTAATGTAGCTCAGGTCGGTCTTGAAGTCACTATGTAGCTAAAAATGATCTTGAATTTCTTAGCATCCTGCCTCTACCTTCTTAGTGCTGGGAACAAGAGATTCAACCAGTTTCTGCAGTGCAGAGGCAGGGAACCCAGGGCTTTGAACTTGGAGGCAGGTGCTCTTAACAACTAGGCCACATCTCCACTTCTATGATACCGTTTGATGTAAGCAAAGTTATATTATATTTAGACAGAAGTGGAATACAAGCAGAATATTATAAACAGATCATATTTTTAAGGAAATGCAAAGAGGCATTATCATTGGGTAATAACTTTTTGCCTTTTTTGAGAACCCTAATTCTTAGAAATTTAGCTTTCTAGACTAGACTAATGAACTATAGTTATTAGACTATTTCTAAGTTTTTATTGGTATTATTATTTATTCATTCATTCATCCGCTAATTTATAATTTTATTTATGGGGCAGGGTCTCGTGTAGTTCACGCTGCCCTTTTTCCAACTCTGTAGCTGAGGGTGCTGTCAATCTCCTGATGCTCCTCTTTCCACCTCCCAAGAGCATATACGTACAAGTCAGCTTGTAGGCATGTGCCACCACGACCAGGTCCTCTCAGGGATTTCTGGAGAAGTATTGGATTAACACTCACAGTACCACAGCTAGCATATGAATACATTTTCATGCTTATCTAGCTTGTAAATAATGAAATCACAAGACTTTGCACAGATGCTTATGCCGTTGCTTTTTGGTGTGTAGGGAACATACCTGAATATTTGTTATATTTCCACCATAAATATGTTGTTATTTTTGTTGTTTTTTTTTTCCCCTCTGCAAGACGCGCAATGGAATTGAGTTTTGCCCTGGTAAATGGGAATAATATCCGAGGCATGATGAAGGAATTACTTTATTTTCTGGATTCGTGTGAGCCAGAATTTAAAGCCGATTGTGCATCTGGAATCTTTCTTGCTGCAGAAAAGTAAGATATAATTTTTATTTTCATTGGTAGAAGGTGTTTGGAATTTCCTAAAAGTATCTTTAAAACATTGGGCGAAGAGATGCTGTAGACATATTTAAGGCATGTAACGTTTATTTCTAGCTCTCAATTACAAGCGATTGTAGCTGATGTTGAAAAATGTTACAACCATACACTATTCCACTTTTGAGAACTTAACTTCTGTATCCATAATTAACCTTGTACCTATTATGAAGAGGCAGAAAAGCATATGAATTAAAGCTATGTGTGAAACCTGAAGTACAAAGTGCTTTTCAGTTGTGGTAATGTAGCTATTTTATTTTTTTAATCTCATTCCACTCTGATTTGTGTCTAGAGGACCCCTATTTCTCCATTTATGCTGTGTATATGCACGTAGTATGTGTTTGCATGTGTGTCGGCACATGCATATGGAGGTCCAAGGCTGATGCCCTCAGTTGCTCTTCCAACTTATTCATTGATGGACCCAGAGATCTCTAATGTGGCTAAGTCTCTCATGCCAGCTTGCTCTGGATATCTCTTTCCCCTGCTCCCCTGTACTTAATGTGAGTTCTGGAGTTCTAACTCTGCTTCTCAGATTTTTAAAGCAACTGCTGTAACCCACTGAGCTGTCTCCCCAGTTCTCCTTATTGACCTTTTTTCCTGATGGCATGATTTGTCTTAGTCCCATCTTTTCAGCTTAGCTGCTCCTATTGTAATATTATGGGAAATGTGAGTATGATTATATTTAATTGTTCATTGAAATGATGGTTTCTGCTAGGTTTCATGGTGAAACATCTCCAAATAGAACCACTCAACTAGAAAAGATTGTAGAACAGAGTTTTTAAAAGTCACAGAATATAGTACAGTTTATTAATTTCAGTGTTTTCAATTTATTTTCTCAGGTATGCTCCTTCCAAACGGTGGCATATAGATACAATTATGCGTGTCCTGACAACGGTAAGTAGCTTTTAAAGCCAGACTACATGCTAATGTACATAGAAATGAAGCAGATAAAGCTATTCTCATGGAGGTTTGTATTCAATTGGAGGCAATTGGAAATTGTGTAACTGTACTGGTTTTGCTTTGCTAAAATACTGACCAAAACCAACTTGGGAGGAAAGAGTTGAAGCTTAAAAGCTATAGTCCATCATAGAATGAAGCTGAGGCAGGAACCTAGAGGCACAGATTGAAGCAGAAAATGCTGCTTACTGGCTTTTCTCCCAATGGCTTGCTCAGAAGATAGACTGTATGTCACGATGTTACTAGAAATGGATACCATAAAGGAAAATATTCCCACATAATGACTAATCTTCACTATGTAAATAAAATGGGAAAAATCCAATGAACAGAGTCATTGACATTTGAATAGATAGTTTACAAAAAGAGAAGAAAATATAAAGCAAGAATAAGAAAAAGAAAAGCAAAGTATCGTTGTTAATCCATGGTGGTTTCTCTTTTTTAGACTGGTCCCCTCATGTAACTCAGGCTGGAGTTGGACCTCCTGAGTGCAGTGATCATAGGGTATACTGCCATGCCTGTCCTGATCCTTTTTTTGCTTATAAGCCTTAGCCTTTAATAGCTCAGCCATCCCTCCAGCCACACTTTCTGTTCTTGAGATAAGACCTTGCTGTGTTGGCCAGGCTAGCGTTACAGTTAGTTGGGAGGCCGGGTGTGGCCAACCCACTTAGCTTCTGTTATATTTTCTAAGCCAATCCTGGTGACTGACCTGACTTCAATCCCTGGAGTGTTGGAAGAAAAAGATTAACAAAAATGGTCCTCTGACCTCCACACGCATGCCACAGCATACAAGCCCATACACATAAAATACATAAAAATGTAAGTAATATTTAAAACAATAGAGAAGCAGTCCACACTCTTTGCTTGATAGCCTAACAAAATGGTGATATCGTTTCAGAGTGCAGTATGGAAGCATACAACAAAAATCTTATGTTGTACCTTTTGCTTCATTGATAGAAAGTTTTAGGCTTTAGTTTAGAGGAATAAAAAAGACAAAAGTGCACAAAAATACGCATGCGAAAATGTTCGTGGTGGTTGTGGTACACACCTTTAATTTTAGCATTTGGGAAGTAGAGGCTGGTGGATCTCTGAGTTCAAGGCCAGCCCACTCTACAAAATGAGTTCCAGGACAACCTTGTCTACACAAAGAAACCATTGTTTTGGGGAAAAAAAATTGCGCCTGCTTGCTTGCTTATTTATTTATTATTTGTTTGTTTGTTTACTTACTTGTTTATTTTTTGAGACAGAGTTTCTCTGTGTAGCCTTGGCTGTCCTGGACTCACTCTGTAGACCAGGCTGGCCTTGAACTCAGATCCATCTGCCTCTGCCTCCTGAGTTCGGGGATTAAAGATGTGCATTACCATTGTCCGTTTCATTCTTGTTTTTAACAGAGGCAAACTAGAAGCAATTTTCAGTTCATAAATAAGAATTGGTCCAGTAAATTATCATGATTTAGAAGCATTTGTTGGAGACTAATGACTATAATTTTAGTACTTACGAGGCTTAAGGGAAAGGACCACCATGAATTCAAAGTTAGCTTGGGCTAACTTTAAGGCTGCCTTAGGCTACCCTGTCATTGAACAAATAGAACAGCAATGGAAAGATCTTTTGTTTGTTTGTTTGTTTTGGTAGCAAATTTTCTGGGATATGCTAGTTTTTATTTTGCTAATAAGTTAATTTTATAGAAGACTAAAAGGTGATAAATGTTACTGATAATGGGGAATAAGTATATTCTAACAAAAGTCATGATGGGTTAGAACACTCATTCTTACTTTGCGTGAGACTCTAAAGAAGGGAAAATTAGAGCTCCTGGAGAAGAATCTTTTGAAATACTTGTCACTTTCCTAGCTGACATATCTTCTTTAGCCCTGTGAGAAGGTAAAGTTAGAATCAGCTCCTTGTCTCTCACAGGTACCGACAGGCATACTACTGGGACGTTACAGACAGGGTATTTGATATTAAGGTCTTGGTGCCACACGTGCTCTGTTCCCTACTCCTTCCCTGTCTCCTGTCTAGAGACAAGCTGCTCTCAGGCTCTTGCTATGAATCTCTTCTATCAAAAGGCTTAAGAACAGGTCCCTACTTCTGCCATAGGGTTGTCATTCTCTTCAGAGACCCCTTCATGCTGTCTGTTTCTGGTGCTAGGGCCTGAATCTCAGCACTCCTACTATGCTGTTGCCCCTCTGTCCCGCTTAGAGAAATTATTTTTATTCTTGAAAATTTATTGAGTTTTTTTTTTTTTTAATGGCAAAAATATGGCTTTTTTGGTTCAGTGTGACTTTGAAAGGGTATAATTTTTTTGTTGGATACATAGTTTGTGGTGATACTTTCTCTTTTTGAAAGTACTCTACAAAGAAGTGTGTAAAAATCTAAGCCATACCACAGATTACCATCTTTTAAGCTTCCCACTTTTCTTTTTCTTTTTTCTTTTTTCTTTTTGTTTTTTAAAGATTTATTTATTTATTTATGTATGTATGTATGTATGTATGTATGTAATTTGTATATATTTGCTTTATTTGCACGTGTGCTTGAATGACAGAAGAAAACACCAGATTCTACTATAGACGGCTATGAGATACCATGTGGTTGCTGGGGATTGAACTCAGCTCCTCTGGACCTCAGTGCTGTTAATAACTACTGAGCCATTTCTTGAGCTTTCTACTTTTCTTTTTGAACATTTTTCTTTGTGTTGAGTGAGAATTCTGGTTACTTGTGATCCCTATATTTTTCTAAAATGTACAGGGTTAGGCCTGGCCTGTGTCTTATAAGTCAGTTCTGAGGTTGTGTTCTATGGTAGAGTGTAACCAGGGATGGCTGATGTTAGCTGGGATTCCCATTCCATTTCCCATGTGGTTAGTTATAGCAGTCTAACTGCCTGAGACTTATCCTCCTCATAGGCTAAATGGCTTTGCTTTGTCATAGCTGCAGATACTATATCAGATTTTATCATTTGGGCGAATATTAAAACTATCAAGTTAATGAAAAAAATAAAACAAAACAAAACAACCCTAAAAACTGCTGCTTCAAGCCTCTAATCCTAGCTACTTGGGAGGCTGAAAGTTCAAGACCTGCCTGGGTAGTGAGACTGTGTCTCAAAAAGTCAGGGCTGTAGAGATGGCTCATCTAGTAAAACACTTGCTGAAAAAGCTGTGGACCTGAGTGTGATTCCCAGCCCATATAAAGAGAAGGTTGGGTGTAGTGGAGCATTCTTGTAGTTGCAGCGTTGGTTAGGCAAAGGTAGACACATTCTTGGAGCTTGCTGACCAGCCAGCTTGGCTGAATTAGCAACTCCTGGATCAGTGATAGATACTATCTCAAAAAGATAAGGTGGCGAGGGACTTGGGTAGACACGTGATGTCAACTCTCTGGCTTCAGTATATGTGCATATATACACATGTATAGACACACACACATAAGTAAGGAAAGGGTGGATGTGGATTGCTGCTGGAGAGAAGACTCAGTTGTTAGTTGCTCTTGGATAGGACCCAGATTTGGTTCTCAGTACCCACTGGCTCAAAACTATCTGTCACTCCTCCAGTACCAGGGGATCTAGTGCCTTCTTTTGATCTCGTGGACACCAAGCACAGGTGGACATACTTGCAAGCAAAATACTTTTACAATTAAAAGGTGGGGATGGAGGTACTGAAGAGAAGGTTTAGTGATAGAGTGCTTGTGTAGAATATACAAGACTTCAATCCTAGATGCCATTCTAAAATCAGAGGATCAATGCGTGAATAATTAAATGCAAAATCCTTCCATCTCTAGAACTATATTACTGATTGTATAATATTAGTTAAGCACTAGTTTTTAAATGACAATGTGATACTTATATAAGCTTATTATTGAAAAATGCATATGCTGTGCTGGGGTATACTTTAGTGTTAGTGTTTGGGTAGCTTTAATGAGAACCCTACATTTGCTCCTAACACTCAAAACAAAATAACAAAACAGAACAAAATTGATTTGACATTTTGTGCTCAGGTGCCCTTCCTTGCTTTCCTCAAAGTGAGTGCTGAACCTTGATCATGTGTTGTTTTTTTTTTTTTAAATGAGAAGGTTTATTTTTATTTTATGTATATTGTTGTTTGACTGTGTGTATGTCAATGTAAGGGTGTTGGATCCTTTAGAACAGGAGTTACACAGTTGTGAGCTCCCTTTTGGGTGTTGGGAATTGATCCTAGGTCCTCTGGAAGTGCTATTAACTGCTGAGCCATCTCTTTAGCCCCTGATCATAGGGTTTTAATTGTGTTGGGGAGTTGTGGAAAATACAAATGAAGACTAAGTTCCCAGAGAATGGATTTTTAAATTTTTTGAAATTTAAGGGTTTTACCTAAATAGATAAAAAAAAAGTTATCCTTGGAAATGTGAAACTTTGAATTTATATTTTGATGGGCAATTTTTTTGGTTAGAATTAAAAAGCCTAAAATATTTTAGCCCAATTTTGAAACTGAGCTGTTCATGGACTTGGCAGTTAGAAACACTCTTATCTTTGTTTTTTGTTTTCTTTTGTTTTGGCGTGTGTGTGTGTGTGTGTGTGTGTGTGTGTGTGTGTGTGTGTGTGTCAGTGTCTCAGTGTCTTTTCCAAAAGAAATTATAAAACTGTTTACCTGTACTTGCCAACACTGCTTGTATGCTCTTGGGTAATTGTTTTTATTTCCTTTTAGGCAGGAAGTTATGTTCGTGATGATGCTGTCCCCAACTTGATTCAGTTGATAACCAATAGTGTAGAGATGCATGCTTACACTGTCCAGCGCTTATACAAAGCAATTCTTGGTGATTATTCTCAAGTAAGTACTTGATTCTCTCTTATTTCTTGGGAAAAATACTTTTTTTCCCCTCATGTCACTAACATTGAGACATGCTTTGAACTTTACAATTAGATGATGTATAATTTAAATTAAATACTTTTTGAGGCTGTACAGTAGGTCAGTTTCTTGACTCTGTAAGCAGGAGGACCTGCGTTTTATACCTTGTACCTTTGTTTGTTTTTTATTTTTGAGTCAAGATCTCACTGTATCTCTGGTTAGCCTGGATCTCACTGTGTAGAATAGGCTGTGCTCAAATTTATAGGGACCTGCCTGCCTCTGCCTTCTGGGTACTGGGAAAATAAAGGGTGTTTGTCATCACTCCCTGCCTCTGTACTACCTTTTTTTTAAAGACATGTGTGGCATAGGCTTGTATAATCCTAGTTCTGGTGAGAAGGAGACAGGAGAATCCCTGGGGCTTCCTGGACAGCTGGTCTAGCCTGCTTGATGAAATCCGGACCAATGTGAAGTCCTATCTCAAAAACAAACAAGTAAAAACTGTGGCTGAGCTGGCAGACATTGCTAAGTAGTTAAAGCCCTGTCTGTATATGCAGACATCTTGAAAATCATGGCCGGGCTCACCAGACCCAACACGAAAGACATAAAAGTGGTATAGATGAACTAACAGAAGAGACATAGAAGTGCTATGCCCGTTTACCTGTGATTCCAGTGCTCAGAAGGTCCCAAGACCCCAGAACAGGTTGAAACAAGCCTGGTAACCATATTTGTGAGTATAGTGATCAGAAGAGTGACCCTGCCTCAATGAAAATGGTAGAGATGAAGTTAAGATGTCAACCTCAGGCCTCTACCCACACACATGCACCTATGCACATATACCCACACACATGTGTTCACATGCTTACACGCATTAGAAAAAAGTGGACAGCATCTAGGAGCAGCAGGTTGTTTTCTGGCCTCCACGTGCACTTTCACACATGTTCGTGGCACCTGTGCTTAAACCAATATATACACAAACACACTCACATCCATGTATACCTGTATATGTATAAAGACATGCAGATACACAGACATGCACAACAAAGCATTTTGGGGAGACTGAAGGCCTTGACTTTGTTTTGGCAGCAACCCTTGGTACAAGTGGCTGCGTGGTGTATAGGTGAATATGGCGATCTTCTTGTGTCTGGCCAATGTGAAGAGGAAGAGCCTATTCAGGTATCTATTGCCGCTCTTGGCTAAGGAGGGAACTCATTGTGTTTTTGATAATGGAGTAATGTTTAATGGGGAGTTGGAATTGATTCCTTGGAAGCCTATTACAGAAGTAGTATCAGGACTGTGTTTAGATATGTGCCATATCTTGAATTATTGTGTAAAATTTTAAAAAAAGATTTATTTATTATTTATACATTATTCTGCCTGCATGTGTGCCTGCACGCCATAAGAGGGCACAGGATTAAATTTATAGATGGTTGTGAGTCACAGTGTGGTTGCTGGGAATTGAACTCAGGACCTTTGGAAGAACAGACAGTGCTCTTAATCTCTCAGCCATCTCTCCAGCCCCCTATTGTGTGAATTTAAATCCATTTTAGTGGGATGGGGGATGTAATTGGGTTATAGAGTTTAGTCCTGGTTTCAGTCTCCACTACTCTATACAAATCCAAGACCACCAGTGTCTTACTCTTCTCCATAGCAAGTGGAGCTCTGTTCTCCCTTTCTCTTTGGGCAGCTAGTTATGAGGCTTGTGCTCATGTTTGGTTTTGCTCATTGAAGGGTTGGCTTTTGAGAAGGTTTTGACAACTGCCTTGAACTCTTGTTCTTTCTTCTGCCAGTTAAATATAACCTGTTCTTAATTGCCAGTGGTCATGTAAAACCTGCTTTGATCAGTGCTATAATTTAGCACAGGCTGTATGAGAGGTAGCACCCTCCAACTCACCTGACTCCCATGCTTCACAGCTCCCATTGGCTGCATGTTGTACCTTCTTTTTCCTCCCCAGGTGACTGAAGATGAAGTGCTGGATATTTTAGAAAGTGTCCTGATCTCTAATATGTCCACCTCTGTAACGAGAGGTTACGCTCTCACTGCCATTATGAAGCTCTCTACTCGATTCACCTGTACTGTAAAGTGAGTATTAAGGCGAGGCAGAGTGAAAGGGTTGTTCTGTAATGGTGTGTGTCCATGCCTATAGAGGCCCAAGGTTGATTTGAGTATTACCAACTGTCGTTCTTCACCTTAGTTTTTGAGATATGGTCTCTTACTCAACTGGAAGCTCGCTTATTGACAGGTCTGCCAGAAAGCTTCAAGAATCTGTCCCTCAGTGTCCACCGCTATAGCTCCAGGACTACAGGTGTTACAGGATTACTGGCATACCTGGCTTTCTGAAAAATATGGGTGCTAGAGAACTAATCTGAGGTCCTGATGCTTGCATGGGAGGAATCATTTTACCCACTGAGCCATCTTCCTAGCCCCTTATTCTGTAGCTCTTATTAGTAGAATATTTATTTGCTTAACGTATACAAGACCTAAGGTTGATTGCAGGCACTGTAAAAACAGGGCCTAGATCAGGTGTTTATGTTCATCCTTGACTTATATAACTAATTTCAGGCCAAGTTAGCTTACATGAGACTCTGTCTAAGAAATTTAAAAGCTTATATTGGAAAACTTCAAGAATAGACAAAAACAGGGCTAGAGAGATGGCTTAGCAGTTAAGAGCACTTGCTGCCCTTGCAGAGGACCAAGTTCAATCCCCAGGATCCACATGGTGGTTAGCAGCCATCTGCAGCACCCTCTTCTAGGCTTTTTAGGCACTGCACATACATGGTGAACAGGTGTACAGAGAGACAAAGTACTCAGACACATAAAATTTAAAAAAAAAAAAGGAATAGAGAAAACTAGAGACAATAGTAAAAAGAGTTTTCACTTACTTAGTACCACACTCTCAAAATGATCAGTTCATAGTCAATCATTTTATGTGTGTACTTTGTTCTCTCATTGCCTCACCCCTACTGTGGATTTTTTTGCAGCTAAAATTATAATTTTACAATAGTTTCTAACATTTGTGGTTTATTGGGTTTTGTTGTTGCTGTTGTTTTTCTTGCCCTGTAGACTGGACTGGCCTCAAACTCAGATCTGCTTGTCTCTGCCTCCAAAGTGCTGGGATTAAAGGCGTGTACTTGATTTATTATATTCTGCCTGCCTTGATTTATTATATTCTGAAATATTGGTGTTGGAATAAAAATCATATAAAATAAAAATGTGTGTGTGTGTGAGAGAGAGAAAGAGAGAGATTAAATCTTTAAGTTTTACTTGGTGCTATTTCAAGCAAAAGTTGATTCAGTTTTCCAGACAAAGTTAGTTTTCCTGGACTTTTTACTTCATTTTCAGTGTAAGGCTTCAAGAGAAGTATAAATTGTGTAGTGTTGAAATTGCTAATTGGATGGATTGTGGTGAACATTCTGATGGTAAAACCTTATTTTTAAAGTTACTAAGGAAGAGAATTAGTTTTTGTGGCAAAATGATGAGCACGTTTGTTTGCAGCTGCGTGTGCCGCTGGCCCCGCCCCCCCCCCCCCCCCCCCCCCCCCCCCCCAGTGCATTGAACTTAGGGCCTCACACATGCTGTGCTGTACCACAAAACTGTTCCCAAACCTCCAGCAAGTTTAAGGACGTGGAATAAATACTTAGAAATCTATCATCACAATTAGAATAAGATAAGGGAATGGTATTTTGTTCTTGAAACACTATGTGAACTAAAGAAACATAGATAACCAAAAAAACTCTGTTTTTAATATTTTTACTGCTTCATTATGAATTTTGTGTTTTAAATGTTTGATTTTATCCCACAGCCGAATTAAGAAAGTGGTTTCCATCTATGGAAGCAGCATCGATGTCGAGCTCCAGCAGAGGGCAGTAGAGTACAATGCACTTTTTAAGAAATATGACCACATGAGGTGAGCAAAAGAAACCAAGCAGTGCATGTTCCTCTAGCACCTGAGGGACTCGTCCACATCATCTGTGAAGGAGGCTCTTGCTTGTGCAGCATTCACTTGAGTTTATAACCCTCTTTAGTTTGCATTGCTTGGCTGATTTTGTTTTGTCCATTTCCTCTTCTGTATAACCTCCAAAGAAATAAATGTATTGAGCCAGATGTGGTGGGGCATGCCTTCAACCCCAGCACTTGGGAGGCAGAGGCAGGTGGATCTTAGTTCTAGGCCAGCCTGGTCTACAGAGTGAGTTCCAGGCGAGCCATAATTACATGGTGAGACCCTGTCTCTAAATAAATAAATAAAAATTATCGTGTTTTTTATTCTACCTCCTCCCACCTCATCTATAAAGTTTGCATCATTTTGCATTTTATTTGGCTAAAAAAGCAGTTATATAAATTTTTTAAGAGAAATAGCTTTATTCAAATCCCAGTACTTCTAACATTTCGGTATTTTGTTTTTTTCTTCTTTCTGTTACGTGATATCTAATTCATGATTGAAGGCTGCTAATACCTGTTGATCCTAGTCTCAACTATTAAGTAGTATGTTTGGGGATTTAGATGGACATTTTGTTTATTCAAGGTTTCTTGCCTGTTCTTAATCCAGTTGAGAATTTAGGTCGTATATGTATTCTTATAATTCATCTTCTATTTTATTTAGTGTGTGTGTTGGGTGGGGAGGGGAGCTGCTTCTCCCTATAGAGCTTCAACATTGATCTCAATAGTGATTGTTTTATGTGGGGAGTCTAGGTTAACTGCCTAGAATGTAACAACTTCAGATTCTTCTAGGTCTGCCCTACTTGAAAGAATGCCTGTCATGGAAAAAGTGACCACAAATGGCCCATCTGAGATTGTGCAGACAAATGGAGAGACAGAACCAGCTCCACTAGAGACTAAACCACCACCCTCTGGGCCACAGCCCACCAGCCAGGTAGCCTTTACTTGCTTGTCTGGGACTCCTGGTGATACTTTAGTTTCTGTAGCTTACTTCTTACATGATATCCTTTAGTGTTTTTTGATTACTTGTTATTTGCCTTCCTTAATGTAAATATTGAAAAAAAGTTTGTATTAAATATATTTTAGATGAATAACTTATGAATAAATGAAGGTGTTATTGTTGTTGTTATTATTTAGGCCAATGATTTACTGGATTTGTTGGGAGGAAACGACATAACACCTGTTATTCCAACTGCACCTACGAGCAAACCAGCATCTGCTGGTGGAGAACTTCTTGACTTGCTGGGAGACATCACCCTAACGGGTAAGGTCAGACTGGAGCTTAGATAGCAATAGACGTTGTGGGGGAAGTGATCCTGGATGCATTTTCCAGAGGAAGTCAGCTAGAAGAGTCTGAGAAGAGAGGCTAGATTCTGTAACATCTGAGGTGTAAGCTGCCATGTAATGCTCTGAAGACAATCCAGAGGGATTTCTGAAAGACAAATTTAATTTTGGAAGGATGGGTTGTTCATAGTATTTTAAGATAGGAAGAACTTGCGTTTTTATACTTGGAAAGAATGTATCTCCAGCCACTTCTGTTTTTAGTTGGTGCCTCAAAGCAGTCTCCAGGTGTCTTTCTGTTCATGGTTAGCTTTCACCAGCTGTGGACATTTGTGGTGATATGTTAGCTTACTACATATCATTCTCCCTTCCTTCTTTTATTAGAGCAACATAAGGAGAAAGGCACCCACAGTTAGCATAGTCTTTCTTGTCTTTATTCATACGCAATATCCATTTGTAAGTGTTGTGTCTCAAGAGCATCATTGAGGTGAAATTGTGTAAAATGCTGCTGAAAAGTTGGTGTCTTTAAAAGTACAAAGGAAGTGGCAGCCTGTTTGCCCTGAGTAGACAACAGCCAGAGGGTCAGAATATGGAACAGCTCTTCTTCCTCCCACCATCTAAATGACTTCCCTAAACATAGCAGGCTCCCGGGGCTCTCCTATATATCTTGTTGCGTTTTGTTTCGTTTGTGTGTGTGTGTGTGTGAGGTGGGGGGGAGACGGAGGGAGAGACAGGGAGACTCACTGTTGAGCCTTGACTTCCTAACTTTCCTGGAACTTGTATGATAAGGCCAGGGTGGCCTCAAAGTCACAGAGACGTGCTTGCTTCTGCCTTCCAAGTGCTGGGATTAAAGGTGTGCACCAACCTTGTGCACAAGTTAAATCTTAACACTATAAAAATGCAGCTTGTTTATGCCCTTAGAGTCATTTACAAATAGTCTGTTTCAGGGTTGGAGATACAGTTAGTGGGTAGAATGACTGTCTAGAATTCATGAAGCTTTGGGTTTTATCCCTAGCACTGAATAAGCGAGTTGTGGAAGTGCATACCTATTATCCCAGCATTCAAGAGGTAAAGACAGAAGAATCAGAAATTCAGGGTTATTCTTGGTTATATAGTTTGAGGCCAGCCTGCATCTGTGGAGAGGGAGGGGCCAGGGAGTAGAGCAAAAAACACCTTCAGACCCTCAGATGTCAGAACTATACTGGTAACTGAAAAGCACCATTAGTTCAAGGTCTTTAACTTTTAACTTAATTTAAATTTTTACTTTTATTTCTTTTTTGGGTATTTACTATGTAGCCCAAGCTAAGCTTGAACTAGACTCTTCCTGCTTTGGCTTTTTGAGTGATAGGATTGCCGTCTAGTATTTTATTAAAACAACAACAACAACACAGTATTAGCTGAGTATTGCAGTTCATATCTGTACTCCCAATATTTAGATCATGAGTTCAAGACCATCCTGGGCTACATGATAAGACTTTATATTAACGAAACAAAGCCAACCAATCAAGCAGCTACAGCCTTGTATGATGGATTGAGTCACCTTTAAAACTCCCTTTTTAGAAAAAAGAAAAACAAAGGATACCTTGCTGTACAGGTTCATTTCTTTAAATTGCTTGTTCATAATATGTCATACCACTTTTTATTCAGATCACCTTTTTTTTGTTTGTTTTTTGAGACAGGTTTTCTCTCTGTAGCCCTTGCTGTCCTGGACTCACATTGTAGTACAGCCTGGCCTCTGCCTCCCTGAGTTCTGGGATTAAAGGTGTGTGCCACCACTCCCAGGAGAGTGAGGTCATCTTTTTTATTGAGATATTTGTAACTTAGATACTTACCCCTTTGTTGTTATATAGTAGACTTTTCCCCTGGCATATGGTCTGTTAATGGTAAGTTCTGATGAACAGAAATTTGAACTTTTGGTTCTTCCTGTTTGGCCTGTGCTTTTTATATGTTGTTTAGAAATCCCTTCTTTAACTGAGTTTGTATTAACCACAGTATTTCCCCGAGATTGACTTTCTGTTGAAATTTGTTTTAGGTGCTCCAGCTGCTGCTCCTACCCCTGCCTCAGTGCCACAGATCTCCCAGCCCCCCTTCTTGTTGGATGGGCTTTCCTCACAGACTCTCTTCAATGACATTGCTCCAGGTACAGTGACCATCCTCACTTGAGCGCTGAGTGGTGGTTATTGAGCAAAGGGGGAGTAGTTCTGCTATTGTTAGCTGACTCCAGGATGACTGCTCTTCCTGTATTTCCGAAGGCATCCCCTCCATCACAGCGTACAGTAAGAATGGCTTGAAGATAGAATTCACCTTTGAACGGTCAAACACCAATCCCAGCGTAACAGTGATAACGATACAGGCCTCTAACAGCACTGAGCTAGACATGACGGACTTTGTTTTCCAGGCTGCAGTACCAAAGGTATCACAGTGTCTTCTCTGCCTTTTCTTTTGATTAAAAATTAGCTAACTTTGTTTCGTGCAGTTGGTGAAGAATATATTTAATGTTTAGAGAGTAAAATTTCGATTTAACTTATGTCAGCAGTGTTATAAAACATTGTGGTTCATTGAAGCATGTCATTTTAGTCAATACTTTTATTTTGTTGTACTCTTTAATTTTTTAAATATATTTGGGTCAGTCTCTGTAAATGTATGCTCTTTGTCTCTGTCTGTTGTCTATCTGTCCATCGAGGTCAGAAAAGGGTATTTGATCCCCTGGAGCTAGATCATAGCTCCATGTGTGTGTCTGTGTTTATTTGTGTGTGTGGTGGCATAGCATTTGGAAGGAACAGATAGGAAGATTGCCATAAATTCAGTGCCAGCTTTGTTTAAGTAGTGAATTTTAGGCTAACCAGTGCTACGTACATAATAAGACTTCTTTTCTTTTCTTTTTTTCCTCTTTCTTTCTTTCTCTTTTTCTCTCTCTTTCTTTCTCTCTTTCTCTCTCTCTTTCTTTCTCTTTCTCTTTCTCTTTCTCTTTTTCTCTTTCTCTCTCTTTTTCTCTTTCTCTCTTTCTTTCTTTCTTTCTCTCTCTCTTTCTTTCTCGCTCTTTTTTCTCTCTCTTTCTCTTTCTTTCTTTTTCTTTCTCTCTTTCTCTTTCTCTTTCTTTCTTTCTCTCTTTCTTTCTTTTCTTTCTCTCTTTCTTTCTCTCTCTCTTTCTCTCTTTTTCTTTCTCTTTCTTTCTTTCTTTCTCTCTTTCTTTCTCTTTCTCTTTTTCTCTTTCTTTCTTTCTTTCTTTCTTTCTTTCTTTCTCTCTCTTTCACTCTCTTCTCTCTCTCTTTCTCTCTTTCTCTCTTTTCTTTCTCTTTTTCTTTCTCTTTCTCTTTTTTCTCTCTTTTTCTCTCTCTTTCTTTCTTTCTCTTTCTCTCTTTTTCTTTCTTTCTCTTTCTTTCTCTCTCTTTTTCTCTCTCTCTTTCTCTCTTTCTCTCTTTTCTTTCTCTCTCTTTCTCTTTTTCTCTCTTTCTTTCTTTCTTTCTTTCTCTTTCTCTCTTTTTCTTTCTTTCTCTTTCTTTCTCTCTCTTTCTTTCTCTCTCTTTTTTCTTTCTTTTTTCTTTCTTTCTCTCTCTTTCTCTTTCTTTCTCTCTCTTTCTTTCTTTCTCTCTTTCTCTTTCTTTCTTTCTTTCTTTCTCTCTCTTTCTTTTCTTTTTCTCTTTCTCTCTCTCTTTCTTTCTTTCTTTCTCTCTCTCTCTTTCTTTCTTTCTTTCTCTCTCTCTCTTTTTCCCTCCCTCCCTCCCTCCCTTCCTCCGTCCCTCCCTTCCTTCCTCCCTCGCAAAGGGCTGGAGAGATGGCTCAGTGGTTAAGAGCACTGTGTGTTCTTCCAAAGATTCTGAGTTCAATTTCTAGCAACCACACGGTGGCTTACAACAGTAATGAGATCTGGTGCCTTCATCTGGCCTGCAGGCACATATGTAGGCAGAACATTGTATACATAATAGGTAAATAAATCTTTTTTTTTTTTTTAAGTAAACCAAAAACTAGGATTAGAGAGAACTGAATTTGCCATGTGTTAAGTTAATTCTTGAGTATTGACCTAGGTTTAGTAATATAGTACTAAATATCCGAAAACACAAAAGTTAACTTAGAATTAAATGTTAATTAAGATAAGAGACTATTTGGTAGCTAGTCACTAGATTAGAGTTTTAAAAAATTTAAAAACTATAGATATTTTAAACTTTTAAAGTTACTTTTACTGATGTTGTATGTGTCTGTACATGCATTCATGTGTGAGAGTGGGTAAACGTGTCATCGTGTGTAGAGGTTGGAAGAAAATGTTCTACCATGTGGGTTCTGGGGAGTGAACTGTAGTCATCCGGATTGGTGGCAAGCTATTTCCCCAGCCTCAGAACATTTCGTGTCTTGATACCTGAGTGAGAGATGCATTTCTTCCCCATCAACCTCTGGTTACTATTGATATAATGACTGTTTTGTTAATTAAGGTATTTAAAAATAACTAATTAATTAATGAGTAATTTTAGGAATATTTACATTTGTTTTTGAATGCTGAGAAAAGCTTAATGATGTTTAGAATGAGCAGAGTACAAAAATTTTCTCTGAAAGACAGTGATTCGGGCTGTAGACAATACATACATAAGGGAATGAACCTTTTTTGACATATACAGTATACAATATACATTTGGAAACTGAAAATGCTTTATTGTTGTTACTGCTATTTTTTAAATCTTTACTCATAATTTTTATAGCCCGTATATGGGGTTTATGTGTTTTTAAAGTTCTGTGATATAGTTATATCATTAATAAATCCTAGAGCTGTTCTGTTTTGATCTTAGTACTAGTTGTTTTATATGAATTGGTTAATTCCTGTTTCTATTTCTATATTTGCAAAGAGTGGTGATAATGGTAGTTTCTTCTTAGTGTCACTTTGAAGAATGAATGAAGTTCTCATGTTGGATCCAACTGGAAGCACTTTTCTTGTGTTCAGTGGTCAGGAAATGTCAGTTGTTACAACTTAGGGTTTTAAAGTAATTACATTATTTGGCTTGGCAGCATCACCTTTGAGTGGTCTTTTTTTGGGTTTTAAACTGGGTGTTGCATTTTGTTTATGTATCTTGAGTATCAAAATGCCATATTTCATAGATTGTGTTAAAATGTCTCTGAAATTGAAGTGCAATTTGAGCTTGTTATCTTAAAGCTGAGGATGTAGCTCTGGTGGAGCATTTGCCTAATATGTGCAAGGTTCCAAGATTGATTACTGCCTCCCCATGCCATAAAAAAGTAAGCTTGCTAGCTTGTCATAGTTTAATGGGCAGCTTCTTTCTTTCTTGGTGCTATATAAAATAACTATTTGGATCATAGTTGATAGTATCTTAAATGTAATGAAATTTATTAGTAACTCCATTTTTGCCTTATATAATTCTTTTTGGCCGTAGAATTATAAGTGAGACCCAAGATGATAAGCCTGTGCTTTGAGTTTGACTTTTTCCTTTTCTAATATTTGAGCTTATGAAAAAGCTCCCCTGTTTCTCAGGAAAGGGTTTTTAGAGTATGGCTTACCTATCTTGCTTAAAGCACTTTCTTGTTTCATCTCTGTAAACAGAGAAAACCCTATTCACATTGAACAAATTATGATATTTGGCTTATCTTGGTCTTTTGCTGTTTGGGCTGGTTCTGCATGTACCTTTTTTTAGGGCCTTGTGTCCTGGTGAAGCAATGCTGAATGTTCCACTTATATTTTAATGGCTGCCTTTTTCAAGCCTTTTCTTTACTTCTCTTGTAGGGCAGGTATGGCATACCTTGGCATGTTCCACATTCTTCAGGCTTTAGAAAACAAAAGTACAAGTCCCTGAGGCCTAGCTATCTGAACTGACAACTGTAGTTAGTGACTAGTATGTTGGTGTATTATACTTGGAAAACATTTCTTTCAGGTCCTTTTTGGCTTTTTTGAGGCCACAGGCATCTAGCCTTTACTTGCATAGTTGATCAGTTACTACTAAGCAGAGTTTTCAGAACAAGAATTGGTTACCTTTTGAAAAGTGATAGTCTAGAACTCTCTTCTGCTAGAAATTTGAAAGTGGCATCTCTTAAGTTTTCACAACCGGAGACCTAACAAATTCATTGAGTGACTTTCTGCCTCTGTACTATGGGTGGGTGTCTGAAAAACAAGCACTGGGCAAAACTTGGAGAAACCCATGACATGACCTATCTGCTGGGTGTTTGACTTCGTACTTGCTGACTTCTTTGACCTAAGACTGTTGCTTTTTCTGAAGAGTGCCCTTTGTCCCTCTGTAGACATTCCAGCTGCAGCTTCTGTCTCCCAGCAGCAGCGTTGTCCCAGCATTTAATACAGGCACCATCACACAAGTCATCAAAGTTTTGAACCCACAGAAGGTGAGTAGCACATTTGAAACAGATCTCTTTATAAGGTTAAACTCATTTTCTGCAATAAACCTTTGCTTTTATTTCTCTGTTCTATTTGATTGTTATTTTCTGACTCATAGTTAGAGAAGAGATCTAGGAAAATGCCTGGTCTAACTTCCTTGTTCTTTTGTAGAGATAAACCAAGCCCAGGGACATCAAATGGATTAGTGACATTAAAATGCAACTAAAAATTCTCTATTGTGAGGATTAAAGGTATAGTTTTGAGGATTTAACAAAAGTTTAAATCAGAGGTAAAAATCATTTGTCAAATCAAAATCCATTTTTTTTCTGCTGTAATTACTAAGTGTGGTTTGAAAACTGGAAGCATTTTAAGTGAAGCAGTTAAATAAAAGATAGCATTAGATACCAATTTAGCAATAGTTTCACTATATCTTTTAAAGAAATTTTACGTAATAATTAACTGTCTAATTTTCAGAGAGTTTTTGAAAAGTTTTTTTTTTTTCCCCTTGAAAACTCTATGGTCATTACTTTGCCTTTTCTGTTTTGATCATGTCATTAGTACAAACAAGCACATATTATTTTCATCAGCTGATACATGGAACAAAATGTCTTAATGTATTAATATTTGACATTTGCCATATAAAATAAAATACACGTAAGACTACTCCTGTTACCTGTGCACCCATTTTTTTTTTTTTTTCCTTTATGCTTTGGGAGTAGAAACATTGATGTTGGTGTTTACCACAGCCTTTGTAAACCAGGCAGCAGGTGACCCAAATGTAAATCATGTGGCAGCATGTTCCCTCATTTTATAGAGTCTTGGATTAAAAGTTAAAACTTTTTGCTACCCTCTCAACTCATTCCCAGTGTTAAGCCTGTTACTCTAGACATGCATGTTCTCTTCTTTATGGCCTTGATGATGACTCCAAGGCTCCAATTTAGAATGATAGGTATTTTGGCATTGACTGTTTTTCTGTGCCACTTGAGGCAGCTTTGCTTTGACGTACCTTATTTACCTTTAGGATTAAATATATTTGTGGAGCCAGGCATGGTGGTGTGTGCCTGTAGTCCTCAATTCCTGGGAGGTTGAAATCAGAGGATCACTTAGAGCCCAAGGGTTTGGGGCTAGCCTGGTCATTGTAGTGGAACTCTGTTTCCAAGAAATAGTCTGTTTATAGACTGGAGAGATCGGGAGATTTTATTTCGGTGGATTAATTGATGGTTCTCTTTCCCTTTTAGCAACAGCTGCGAATGCGGATCAAGCTCACGTATAATCACAAGGGCTCAGCAATGCAAGATCTGGCAGAAGTGAACAATTTTCCCCCTCAGTCCTGGCAATGAGGGTGCAGCACCATTCTCATTCTTATCCCACTCAATCAAAGGAATTCTGGGAAGGAGGTTGTGATTGCTGGCAAGTCCCCCCAACTGTACCATGGGCACAAGGAGCTGAGAGAACTGTTGAGGAGGGTTTTCCTCAAGTTACTGCTGACCTTGAAGCATCAGTAAAGACTCATGTCCTCTCCTCTGCTGTTGAGGCTGGCTGCTTCTGGAGGCTACTTTGCACTCTCCCTCCTTTTCTCCCTTTTCCGCACTTCACCCCTCCTACAATTGCAGCCAGAGTCAACATTCTCTGGACCACTAAAGCAATCAGCAGCTGGTCTGGAGGAGAGGACTAGAATTCATGGCAAGAAAACACTCACTCTGTCTCTGCAGCAAAGAGTGGCCCCTTCTTTCTACTGTTGTGTCTCTGTGGACTGGGCAAGGTGGGGTGTTTATTCCTCACTAGCTGGTTACCATCGAAAGGCGCTTTTTACATCAGGCATTTGAAATGGAATTATAACAATGGACATAAGGGAGCCCTGTCCTTTTCTGCTGGTTCTCCCAATGTTTGAATGAGGCATTAGGCTCCTGGCAGCCTTTTCTGCGCATTGCTGTAAACACACAGACACACATGTATGTATGTATGTTATATAAAAAAAACTGGTTAGACCTTGAGAGGTTGTTTGTAAACACTGGACAGATGCAGTTCAAAGAGCTTTTGTTGAAATTTGGCATGAAGGATATGGTGCTCTATTTGTAATAGAAACTTCCAAGGCTCTTCCAGCTCCCTTTTCTCTCCGTTCTTTAGCTGTAGTCATGAGTTCTCCATGATTTTCAAAATCAGTTCCCCTCAAAGTGCAAAGTGGACACTTTCTAAAAGATACATGAATAGTTATTAATGACCTTATTCCCACCAATGTTTCTCCCAAGCCTGTCACTTGCTTGTTTGAGCAGTGACAAATGGGTCTAAAGAGGAGTTTAGTCTTAAGGAGCAGACTCTCATAGAACACCATGACCCATAGGAAGAGCAGTACCAGACTCAGTCTGGAGCACACTGGAGTCAGCTTATCCATTGCTCCAAACCTCCCTTTTAATTTCTTGAGCCTGGCTTGGCCCTTGGCATTCCGTTTGAATTCCTTCTTCTAACTGGAACATTTGTGTTGTATCTGTAACACTGGCACTGAAATAAAGACCACACGGTTAAAATCTTTCCTACATTGTACTTTATGGTGTTGAAATGAAGCCTTGTAGCTTCCTTGCCCCCTATATGAGAGTAAGCCTTATGGTCAGCATAGGGTAGGAATATCCTTTCCTGAGTATGAGAAATTGGTCTCTTGAAAGAAACCAATCTCATGGACATCTGCATTAAAGATTGGAGGTTTTTAAACAGAGTGCCGAGTGCTTCTTAGAAAAGACCCTGATGTTACCAAGCCTTTATGTTGACTTGCTGGAACGAGGTAAAGGTAACTATCTGTGGTACACGTTGAATGTACTGTGTACGTTCAGATATTCAGGCACCATGTCTAATATACTGCAGGAGAAAGAAAAAGTGGGGCCCCCCTTTGCTTTTAAAGCCTTTGCAACTGTTACTGTATTGTGCAGTAAAATACTTTGGCTTCAGTTTTAAACCTTGATACAATCTCCTTTTCTCCCTGCTCCATTTCACCAAGCCTTTACTTAAATCTTCAGTGTCTTGTCAAACCTAGCTCTGTATCAGATGCTAGACTATTCCTAACATGACAAGCTGGAGTTGAAATAAAGGCTCCAAAAGGGAAAGTTTCTGGTCTTAATAGTCTTTTAAGAGCAAGATTTACCATAACTCACTCAACTGGGTAAATGCACAGTTGAGTTCCAAACAGGATATTTCTCCTGTGTTCAGCAAAGCAAGTGTGGACGTGTGCAAACTTTAGACAGCTGCTCTGCCTATGCAGTGAAAGCCTTTAGAGTTTCCTGCAGATGGATTTCATTGGTTGGATATTTAATGCTGTGAAAAATGATAGGATTAATGCTGTATTGGTGGATTTCTTGAATAGAATTTGTCTTAACATTCCTTTTTGTGTGGAGGCTTTATTTTCTCCCTTACATTGTAGCTAACCAGCTCAGGTTTTTAGTTGCTTTTTGTTGTTGTTGTTGAATTGAGTTGAATCTGAAGAAATCTGCTCAAGACCAAGAGCTAGCCGGTGGAGCTGGAATACCTCCACTGCTGACAGAGCATCTGCCTGGGTGATGAGTTTTGAGGTAGCATTTATAATCATCCATGGCTTCATCAAGAAGGAATAAAAATATCATGGCCTTAACACAAAGGGTGCTGTGTAGATATGAATTCATTTGGGAGACAGACGGCCTGAGCACCACACTGACGGACTAGCAGCCAGATAACTGCCTAGGATACTGATGGTTGGCAAGACTGCTCCAAGTGATCGGATCTTTGAAAGCTTCAGCGTGCCTTCTTAGCGTCTAGGATCAGCGTTAGTTACCTTCTCACTTGGGCTTGCAGCTTAAAGGAGAGATCTCTTCATCTCTGTGAATGCTTGCACATTTCAGTCATTCCTTTCCCACATGTAACCCTTCAAGAGGAAACAGATTTGGATGGATTTGACAACCTCAGAGCCATTGTGAAGAAAGTGATTTCTGTGACTTCTGAATAAGCCCAGGGTAATAAGCAGTGAGCCCCACTTACTGACAATTTCATACACACTTGTACCTCATCATCATTGCCTTCTTTGAGGAGTAGTCTTATGTCATCCTTTCCCACCCCAGGGTCATCCTAAGGGAGAATTCCTCTAAGTAATCTCAGAAAACTGTAGACGCTTCTCCCATAATGCTTTGGTGCTGTTATCTTGATGGTTTAGGGAGTCACGGAAGTTTTCTGCTGTGTCTATATCATCTGTTAACTTCGAGGTCTTTTTTCATTTAAAGCAACATTCCTCAGTGTAACAGTGCAGATATTCCTTAAAAACAAAGGCTTTTAACCTTTGTTTGTCTCCCTCATATATGAAAATAGACTTTTAAAACTGTCAGCACTGTTAGTTTCTTCCATAACAACATGCTTTCCATTTCTACGTTCTTTTTGAAAAAGTTGGAAGTTAGGGAATACTGCTTTTGTAGTTCAACTTCATTATCCTCTACATTGGAATATATTTAGGCCATGAGAACTAGGGGAAGAAGGAGTTTGAATGTGTATTTTTTTTCCTATTGAATGTATTTTAACAACAGTGTCCTAAACTGAGAGAAAACAACAACAACAAAAAATGCATATTCACAAACTTTGTGGTTGGGAGGGCTGTGTAAACTGATGTATTTGTCAGTGTGGGTATGGGGGAAGATCACTGAAGATGGCACAGGAAGTTCTGAAGTTTAAAATACTTCTGACCAGCTTGGGCTCGGGAGGGTGGGGCTGTTCATGCAAATGAAAATGGAAACCTTTTTCAAGCAATAGCAGTGAGTGGGTCTCATGGACAAGGTTCCATTCCCAGAACCTGGAACTCTTGAACAGAAGAAAATGCTGAAGTGGCTTGAAGCAGTTTGAGCAGTTGCTTCTTGATACTGGCTTCAAGATGGATCATTGGAGACTTTTACCCCCTAAGAACCTGCATTTGCGCTTTGTGTGTTTTGTTTTTATTTTTATTCGGGGACCTCATAGGAAAGGGCTTCTGAAAACTCTTTCCTTTGTGAACTCCCACTGTGTTCCTGTAAAGTCCTTTTTCTTTCACTATGTTGTAAGTTACATTTTCATTAAGCCCCATCACATCTTCTTTACTGTAAAATTATTAAAAGGCTGTTTCCAAGTGGGACAGCTAATGAAGTTCTAATTATTGCAGACATATTTTTGAGATGTAAAAAAATTTAAAATGATATGATAAGTCTTGAAGGCGAGTGAGGAATAAAATGGATGTAAACATTTACATGGGATGCATTCGAATTCTGCTGTGTGTATTGTCTTTTGGTTGAAACAAATTATGAACAGTGACTAATAATAAAAAGTCAATACTCAATGATTTAAAATTTGCTGCCTTGCTTTTTACATGTGAATTAGAAGCCTTGGGTGAATTCTTACTCTAGACCGAACCTTTTAATGTTCTTTGTGCAGAAACCACACCAAGAGAAGAAACAACATTTTAAAACCTTGTAAATGTTATAGGCAGCGAAAATCCTAAAAGAGCAAGTGGTCATTTAACTGGAATGCAATTACAATCAAGTTTGTTTTCTCCACAAAGCTAAAAAGCCACTAAGATGAAATATGTGTTAAGGACACTCATGTTTAAAAGTTAGGTTTCGTGCTTTGTTTCCTCGGTTGGTTTTGGTAGGTTGTTTTGGTGACTCGATAGAGAAAAGCCTAATTACCCAAATGATTTACATCTCATGGCTTATTCTTTTTTATGTGTGTGTATAGGTAGGTGTTGCTCTAAAGGTGATGGTGTCGTGTTCCTCAGGAGCCATTCACCTTTTTTATTTGAGACAGGGCCATTCACTGGGACCTGGGGTTCCCATTGGACAGGGTTGGTTGGCTAGCAAGGCCACCAGTCTCCACATCCCTCGTGCTGGGATTATATCAGTGCTGCCTTCTGGGAATTCAGGTCCTCACGGTTGCATGGCACATTATCTTCCCAAACTTATATGTTTTTTGCTGAAGGTTGAACACTTTTGGTTTTCTGTGAATTCTCATGATCCCTAATATTCCCTTAATTGAGAAATGAGAAGATACGACTGTTTGTAGCTTGAAGAGGAGAACGGTGTAATCCTTGGCAGGCTATCTCCTTTATGCAGCAGTGCCTTTTGGCATTGGTTGATAACACTATGAACTTTTTCCTCTACATGCCAGAGTCAAAATTCGTTTCTGTATTTAAATTCAGCTGATGTAAATCTAAGTATAATTAGGTGAAAATAGAAAAGCTATAGTTTAGCCAGTAAACCGATGCTAGACATTTACTTAACAGTACAATGAATTGTGTACAGGCTTAAACATTAATCCAGAAGTACAAAATTAATTTTAATCACCTGAATGGCTTTTTATTCTGTGATCTCCCCCAGTTCAGCTGTCTCTATGTGAAAAAGTGAAAATGTTCAATGGGCTAGAGGTGCAGTTCAGTGGTAGAATGTTTGTCTAGCTTGTATGAAGCCCTGGGTTCACTTTAGAAGAAAGACGAGACATGTTCAAGAAAAAATTCTCCCAAACTTTGAAGTCAGATAAACAGTGGAACCAGAATACAGAATGCCTAACCCTGCTTATCCTGTGGTAGCGTAACAGTGGATTTGGGCCTAAAGAGGACTTTGTAATCAGCAGAAGACCTGGAACTAGAAATCAGTAAGTAGATGAAGTCCTGGGCACCTCTACCGAAGTCTGATGTTGGCTTTCTTTCTCCACAGTGTACTGAAGAGGCAGTGTGTGTAGAGCCTCAATAGAAAGGAAATGGAGAGGGATTCTAATGATTCTTTGCCTTGGCCTGGTGTGTAGTGAGGAGCCTGCAGTGAGGGCAGATTTTCCTCTTTTCTTTTCTTTTCTTTTCTTTTCTTTTCTTTTCTTTTCCCTTCCTTCCTTCCTTCCTTCCTTCCTTCCTTCCTTCCTTCCTTCCTTCCTTTCCTTTCCTTTCTTTTCTTTCTCTCTCTCTCTCTCTCTCACATACACACATTTTCACACATACATAAATCCCAAAGGAATTTATTTTGAGGGTTAGTTTCAGCTGTTACATAACACTTGGCATACATAATGCATGTTGCCTTGAACTGGGGTTGAGCACCCGTCGTGACCTTTGTAACAGTATGCTATGTTAACAGCAGTACATAATTTGAAAAGGAAACAGCAGCTGATTATTGCTGATGAGCTGGATCTGAAGTTATGGGGACCTTTAAAGGTAGCTGCATATAAAAACTGTTTCCCTGAGGCATTTGGGCCAGTGCCCTTGGGGTATTTCTTTTGTAAGTGTGAAGTAGTAAATACTATCTTTTAGCATATAGAATTATTTTGAATAGATGGTGTAGGCTACTATCCAGATAACCATCTACAAGCATTGCTGCTCCCTAGTATGAGCTCAATGCTGGACTTGGGACAGGATCAAGTGTGATGATAAGTCACGAGATCTGTAAAAGGTAATCTGTAGTACCTCAAGAAACAGGCTTTTGGAAACATCCCCAACTACTTTTTCCCTGCCCTTGGTCATCTACTTCTATCTTCATATTGGTGTCTGTTCCATATATACCAGTGTGTTTGCTGAGAAATTACCCCATAGAAGTCCAATTAAATCAGGTAGGTGTCTTGAAATAATTTCAAAGTAGAAGGAAAACCCTGGGAAAGTAGCTTATCCTTCTATTAGACCTGGCAGAGAGAAACTCTGCCTACTGTTTAAAAGAAAACCAAGAAATGAAGATTGGGACTGTAATAGATGAAGACAGAAGTTATCTTTTATAGAAGAAAATAATGAGTATGACATAGAATCTTTGAAGCAAAATTTTATTGTGACATAAAAATTAATTCCAAATTTAAAACATCTTAAGACAGGTCCTGTTAGATCTTAGATGCTCTTGCTTTAAGCATACAATTAAAATACTCCAGGCAAGTAGCTGGACTAGGCAAACTGAAGCAGTGGATAATAGATGCCACCTTGGCCAATTACTGCAGAAGGAAGTTGTTTTGCTTCGCCCCAGCCCCCAGACAAGGTTTCTCTGTGTAGCCCTGGTTGTCCTGGACTCACTTTGTAGATCAGGCTGGCCTCAAACTCACAGAAATCTGCCTGCCTAAGTGGCTGTTTTTCTTTTTATTCCTTACAAGTTGACTGAAGATTCAACACATAAGAGAGGAAGCCCTAAAAATGAAGAGGTCTAAAAGGCTGCTTACACAATGTAGGAGCAGGTAATACTAGTACCTTTTGTGAAATCTAAATTTTCAGGCTACTATTAATCTCTAATAAGAGTTAGGTGTTTTGTTCACTACACCTAAATAACTTGCCAGGCATATAGATGTTAATTTAGTTCAACCCTTAAGAAGCAATGCCAGGGGCTGGAGAGATGACTCAGTGGTTCAGAGCACTGGCTGCTCTTACAGAGGAGACAGGTTCCACTCCCAACAACCACCAGACAATTTACAATCATCTGTGACTCCAGGTCCAGAGGATCTGACGCTCTTCAGCCTCTACCACCAGGCATGCAAATGTTGCATGGACCTAATGCTCATAACATAAAGAGCCAATGGAAGCTGGGCATAGTGGTGCACATTTGCAATCAGCACTTGGGAAACGGAGGCAGGAGAATCAGAAGTTTAAGGCCAGCTTTGTCTATATAGTGAGTTCGGGTCAGCCTGGGCTTCATGTAACTCTGCCTCAAACCCCCTCCCCCCGAAACAAAAAAAGATCAAGAAATTTGTACAAGCGTAGACCTAATGAGTACCACTGAGATTTGGAATTAGGCAGACTCATAATTTGGCCAGCTGGCCACAAAACTACTATTACTACAGGAACTAGAAGAAAAGTCAACCCTTAAAATATTTTCTGCTGAATTAAGCCTTGAAAAATAAGGCGGCTCACACACCCTATTACTGTTTGAGGTCGAGAAAAAGATTCTGACACTTTGCTTACAGGAAAGGACACGAAGTGACTTCTGTGTAATTGAGGTTGTTTGCTGAAGAAGGTCGCAAGCTATCCTAAGAGAGGTGAGTATGCACAACAGTTCTTTCATCGCCAGTGCAAGCCAGGGGATTCGCACATTTGGGAGCAAGAAAACGTCTTGGATAGAGAATTCCAGCGCCTCCCTTGGTAGAGAGCTGCATTCTGTCTATTTTAACAGGTGCAGGCCTCACCTGTCCCTTCCTCTGGCCTCTTCTTGGAGGAACCAGAAATCGGCAAATTGCTCTCCCCGCGCCCCAGTCCTCTGAGGCCAGGGTGGAGCGCGGCGGAGGCTCACCCTGCAGTGGCGCCAGGATCCCACAATTCTCCGGCCTCTCCCGGCCGGCGGCTACGCAGGTCCAGCGGGGCCAGGGGAGGGGCGGCAGGGGGCGGGGCGGCAGGGTTAGGGGCGGGGCCTGGGCGGAGGGGCGAGGCCTCCTGCTGCTCGCGCGCGCCTCCGAGGCTCGCGCGCTGTCGCGCCGGCCGGGCGTCTCAGTGAAGCCTTGGCCGCCAATGGGGGAGGTGGAGCCCGGGCCCGCGGGCCCGCTGGAGCCCCCGGAGCCACCTGAAGCGGCGGCCACTCGCCGGCCCGGAGGGATCCGGGTCCTGAAGGTGAGGCGGCAGGGGGCGGGAGGAAGCCGGAGGGCCGTGGCCGCCTTCGCCAGGCTGCCCGAGGCGGCGAGCGCCCCCCGCCCTGCCTCCCTGGGCCTCCTGCAGCGGGTCGGGGCGCCGCGGGCCTGCTGTGGGCCTCCGGGCCGCGCCCCCGCCCGGGCCTCGGCCGCCTGGGTCCCCGGCGCTGTCCCTCCCTGGCCGCCGCCCGGCAGGCCCACGCCTTCGGGCCGTCGTCGCCTCGTTGGGCCTAGCCCGGGGCCCTGGGACGGGCTCCGGGGGTCCCGGAGGGCGGGCCGCGCCTGGCGGGAGGCCGGCGGGCGAGTACGCAGGGCTCGGCGGACACCTGAAGACATCACCCCAGCCGGAGGATGGCAGCGGGGATTGGCCAGGCGCCGCGGTGTGCGCGGGCTGCGCCGGCTGGAGCGGCCACACTGCCCTCTGGACTGGCTACCCGAGTTCCGAACCGGCGTCTGGCCCCAGGGCGCGACACCCCGAGCTTCCCGCTCGCGGACAGTCCCGGAGGATCTGCTGCCTGGGGAGCCGCTGGGCGTGTTGCGGGGATGTCGGGAGGAGGAGCAGAACCCGAAGGGGCACTCCTGCTTGGCTGACAGTCGGGGAGAAGGCAATGGGGAAGCCGTTATGCAACAGGCAGCTGAGCGGGGCTTTTGGGTAGAATCAGGGGAGTAGGAGGCTAGGAAAACAGATGTAGGGAAAGGGGGAGTGGAGCCTTGAAGGTGAGTGATGACAAGAAGTTTCTATGCAGGAAGAATGCAGAAGGTGAGGTGAGGTGAGGTGAGGTCAGCCAAGATGGTTAAAGGGTGGCTAACTGGGTGGAGTTCTCAACTAACCTCTGAAATAGTGCAGAGAAATTTTTCTGTAGGTTCATTGTATAAACGAAGTGGAATGGAATTCCTCTAGAGTTCTAGAAGAGCAATCGGCAGAATTTAAAACTTGCCAATGCAGAAGGGGAAGAAAATTGAGATGTAATGTGTCTCCAACAGTCTGCCAAACATCGAAAATACATATAGTTAAAAGCAAACATTAAATAATTAAATGACGTTGTTGTTGAGTAATATTTCCTTTTATTAAGTTTATTGGTAGAGTAACACAAAGATGGGAACGTCAGAAAAGTAGAACAGATTCACTTAGTGAATTCATGAAACCATGTAAATCTTATTTTCTGTCACCTCCCAGTCTTAACGCATAGACTTAAAGACCTTTCGGTAGATTACCTTAGACTGCTTCATAACTGCTTCATAACCCACATTGGAATTTACTCAGAGTGTAAATCAGTGTGTAATTACTCTAGGTCTTCTGGATATTTAAAATTGTAGCAAGTAACAAACTAAATTGTGGGTGGATTCAATAAAAACACAAATTCTGCAGGCTTTACTTATCAGGAAATAGCTCTGAGAGATAGGTAATATCTTTTGGTATGTAAAAGAGGAGCAATTCTTTAACACTTTTTTTTTTTTTTTGGTAACTTTTTTTGGTCATGTTGAAGTGATAAATTGTGTGAAAGAGAAATGAGAATCTTTATTGAAGACTGCCTTTTCCTGGTTCCCGAAGGTCCCATTTTGGGATCATTAGATTCCAATGATTGGTCAGTCTTTATTCTGGATTGATACTGAGCCTTTGACATGAGAGCCTGTCTGGAAGGCCTTCCTGGCCCTTGCTTTCCTGAAAGTGGTTAATACTCTAATCATTGTAAATAAGCGGAATTGTCGTGGAAAATAGGTCTTTTGTGTTCCATAGACAGTTCTCTTGAGTTGCTGAAAGGATCACTTTCTCAAGCGATAAAGAATACTTAGGTGAGCAGAAGATTCCGGAGCCATGTTTGCCCACATGTTTTTCTTGGAGGATGTTTGTGAAGACTTCTCTAGCCCAGAGCTTTGGCTCTGGGTCACGTGTGCAGCTGCCTGGCAGAGGTTTACTTCTAGTGTACAGGCCTCTGGTTGTATACCTCAGCATCAAAGCACTAATAGTGATTAAAGAAGAAGAAGAAGGTAAAGGGTATACTTCCAGCGTATACGGCTCTGGTTTTACTCCTTTATACTTATACCCACATCAGAAACATTATTCTCGTCTCCATGAAAGGGTTTTCATAAGAAGCCCACCAAAATTGAGCCAGCATAACTTACCCAGACTACATCAAGATCCCTCTGTTTTGTACAGGACACTGAAACATTTTATTCAAAATACACTCCTAAACCAGGACTTTGGCCTCTTCCCTGTGGTCTCATCTATTCAGAAGGCTGACATAGGACGATCAATTAAGCCTCAGGGTTCAAGGCTAGCCCAAGCAACGTATAGTGTATCTTAAAGTTATAAAGTTATTAAATTACTGAACCAGGCTCAAAAGGTTTTAGATATTTCTTATGATTTTATGATTACAGTTTTGTTCAGCCAATCAGGAAATGATAGGAAGTTACAGCCAGTCTAGTTTGTGAATATTATTTGCTATTTTCTTTAAGAATAGTTTCATATTTTTTTAATCAATTTTGTGGGTTTTTGTTTTTTGTTTTTTGTTTTTTTTTTTTGGCTTTGTTGTGTTTTGTTTTTTCAAGACAGAATTTCTCCGTGTGTAGCTTTGGCTGTCCTGGAACTCACTCTGTAGACCAGGCTGGCCTCAAACTTCCTGAGTACTGAGATAAAAGTCGTTCTCTACCACCACCAAGCTAAAGTGCATATTTTAAATTGTGTGCTTCTACATGTTGTGTGCATGTGTATGGGGGCCAGAGGGGGATGTCAGGTATCTTTTTCTGTTCTTCCTCTTAGTTTTTGAACAGGGTTTTTCTTACTGAACCAATTCCACTAGACTGGCAAACCAGTAAGCCTTTGGGTCTCCACCTTCCAGTGTTGGGGTGACCTGTGTTTGCTGCCACATCCTGATTATACTTATGTGTAGGGAATTAAACTCAGACCCCCCATGCTTGCATGCTAAGCCATTACCGACTGAGCTACCTGCTCAGCTCTGATTTTTTGTTTGTTTTTCAGGTATTGTTTTCTTGAGATAGGGTCCTACAATGTAGCCCTGGCTGATCTAGAACTTGCTTATGTGGTCCGGGTTGATCTAGAACTTGCAGCAATCCTGCCTTTGTTTTCTGAGTGCTGTATTGGTTCTGTGCAACCAGTGCCACACATTTTTAATGAAATGAAATGTTCTTCCTCTCCCCATTGTCATACTCGTTCTGGTCCCTTAGAAATACTCCATAATGTGATATTGTTTTAAAGCCCTTACTGTTTTAAAGCTTGAATGCAGAAACATCTACCTTAAGGTATTGTGTATTCTGATGGTACTCCCTAAGGACGAAGGTTGGCCAGTCTAGACCATTGGAGTTAATATGTGTATGCAGTGGAGGTTGACTACTTTTGAGCTGATTGTAGCTCTCATACATTATCTTTACTTTTAGAATTACGAGTGTTTTATTCAAGTAGTGGCTACTCGGTTCATGGCTTACATTAAAATGTTTGGCTTTATAGATTGAATATTTTGAATTTTTTTGTGTGTGGATTTATAATATTGGATGAGTGTTTTGCCTGCCTGTCTGTACATGCACCACACACATACTGGTGTCTGCTAATGTCAGAAGAGGGCTTTAGGTCCCCTGGTTTATGGGTAGTTATGAGCCATCATGTAGGTGCTGAGAACTGAACCTGGGCCCTCTGCAAGAGCAACAGGGGCTTTGACCTGCTATCTCTCCAACCCTGACTTTTAAATCGTAAGTCTGTACTCATGTTTGATATGGTGTATGATTATAGTTGTGTCCCCTTTTGGATAAGTTTGTGATAACAGCGTTTATAAAAGTAAACTGTCCTCAAGCAAGCAGCTTCAAGTGAGCTGATTCTTAGCAGTTGAAGGCTGCCCAGAGAACAGTGTCATGGCAGCCCTGACTGCTAAGACGTTCTTCCAGCAGTTCTCATGTCTTAGGCAGCAGAGCAAGACATTCCTGAGAAGAAGGAAGCACTAGGTACTTTAGCAGTGGCTAATAATAGCCTAACAGTCTGTCTTTGTTGTTGTTGCTGTACATCTTTGCTTTGCTTATTCTCAAGGTCTTTAAAAGGCTATTTGTGAGGTGCAGCTAAACCATATCTAGGGTTCTCTAACTCCTCAGCAGTTTTACTTTAAAAAGTCTAGAGTATAGACAGACAGATCTTGAGATGACCAATAAATATGTGTGTTTTGATAACATAAAGCTCTGTAAGAAATGTATAGTCTTAGAGGAGTACCTGTACACAGTTACAGATGATTGCTAAAAATCTCCTGGAAGATGCTTGGTGTGGTGGCACACACAGCAATCCCTGCCTTGGGAGGTGGGGTCCACAGGATAGAGTTAAGGCTGGCCTCACCTATGGAGTGATTTGAGGCCCATGTGGGTTGCATGAGCCCCCACCTCAAACAATTTTTGGGATAAGAGTCATAATACTTCTGGATCTTTCTGCACTTTTCTAAGACTATGAAGTTCATTATTTGATCTGTTAATTTTATTGTTGTTTTTGCAGCAGGGTCTTACTTTGTAGGTCTGGCTGGCCTAAACTTGCAGCAGTTTTGCTGCCTCAGCCTCCTGAGTTCTGGGACTACTATCATTCTTGCCTTTTCCAAAGCCTTTCGGTGGCGTAGATTGTGTTTGCTTTCTCTTCGTTCTCTACATTAGTGTGGGATGCAAAGCTTGTTTGTATACGTTACTCTACCACATAGAATTCTGGCCAGAGGGACCATTTAGTCTTTATTAGAGATTAGAAAGTAAGCATTATTCAAAATTAGCTGCTGGTTAACTACTGAGTGGTTACAACTTCTTGGTGCAAACATGATGGTTCTTGTGTGTTTGAGATGAGCACTTGAAAGCCCTTTGTTGATTCTGAGATTCAGCTGAGGTTGGAGGAAAAGTGCATTTAGTGAGAAAAGAGGCTTCATTTCCACCGGTGTCAGGGCTTTATTCTGTATGATTTTGAATAGTTCTAAGATCTTGAGGAGCTGCAGAAAGATCTGCTTAGGGATGAAAGTGTCACTCAGTTGTAGAGTGCTTACCTAGTATGTCAAGGCTTGTCTTCAATCCATAGGACTGTTTTTCAAAAGCCAGTTTTCCTGTTATTCTAAATTTAAAAAGTAAAGGCATTCATTCCTTTGTTTTAAAATCATCACATGTGGAATGCCTCCTTATTTACTGTTGTTTTTACTGTTTACTTATTTTGATGTGGCCCACATTGGTTTTGAACTTGATCCTCTTGCCTCTGACTCTCTAGTGTCCAGCATCTGGGATTACAGGCATGTTTCTCTATGCCTGGCTCAGTTTATAGTTATTCTCAAGTATCTACTCTCAGCCAAACTAATATTTTCTTTATATGTATTTCTGTTTTCTAATGAGTAATACTAGTGAAAGTTTTTATTTACTTTGACTTTGGTAAAGATTATTTACTAGACTACAAAAATTGAGACTTTCTTTTTAAATTTGTTTAATTCCTTGCCATAACTAATTAGGGACGCTAAAGTGCACATTGGGTGTCAATTCCTGTGGTGTCACCTGGGCTTTGCATCTGTGTCTGTGACATTCTGCATTAAAAACTCTGTCAAGGGTCTTTGTGAAGAGAGAAGAGACAATTACAGTCGATGGTTACATGTGTTTGGTAGAAGTATTGTTCTGTTGAGAGGAGAATTACTGATGCTAGATTGCGTGGGAGCTGTGGAAGGCTCGGAAGAGAACCTGACATCTAAGGAGCTTTGGAGAGTGTGCGTGTGGATAAGGTGAGAAGACGGTTCAGACATGCCACACAGTGGCAGGACGGTAAATGTGCTCAGGGACACAGATGGTTAGAGAGGACTGAAGCACAGCAAAGGCAGTGGGAAGTCAGGGGAAATTTCTTTTTTTGTTGACTGGAAATGGCCCATTGTGAAAATAACAGGCAAATGGTGACGTTTAGAAATTATTTGTTGTTGTTTCATTTTTGAAACAGTCTCAATATGTAGCCCAGGCCAGCCTGGAACACACTTAGGCCAAAGTTATCATTACACTCTAGATACTCTCCTTGCTCTTCTGCTTGACTGCCAGTTATAGGTGTGTCCCACTTTGCCTGGCTGGATGTTTTGTTTGTTTGTTGTTTTGTTTTTGCTTTTCTGAGACAGGGTTTCTCTGTGTGTAGCCCTGGCTGTCCAGGACTCACTCTGTAGACCAGGCTGGTTGTGAACTAACTCAGAGATTTGCCTGCCTCTGCTTCTTGAGTGCTGGGATTAAAGGCGTGTGCCACCACCACCCAGCCTGGCTGGACATTTTTTATATTGGCTCTTAACAGTTGTTTTGCTTTAAGATAGCTTGACTTTATAGTACAAATGTGAATTTCACATACTGTGGTTATAAAATGCCAGCAGTAATTATTTTAAAGCATGCCAGGAATAGGACAGATACTGTATTATAAGATTGTATGTAGTGCTTTATGTGTTTGGACTGTGAGGTCTGAGAAACATTCTGTATTGCCAGATTAAAATGGGGAGGTTTTTATCAACTGACTTCTTTGTGTAAAAAGCTTAGTTTATATGTATCAGATTCCATCTGAAATGTGAACTAATAATTATTACTTTCATTTTTTGTCATAAAAAACCCTTTGGAAATAAATAAAAACGTAACACACAAAAATTAACCAGACCCAAAGACTGTATAACTTAATGAATTTATATACAGTTAGACTTGGCATTTAGAACAGAAACTTAAAACTTTACATTAAATTTGACATTTTTAGTACTGAATGTATTTTATTCACTTATCTACCACCAAGACCCAAAAAATTTTATGACAGAATTAGAACTAAAAACATTTAGTTCTAATTACATTTAGCTATATATATAAACTTGTATCCATTAACAGCATTTGCTCTTTAAATTCAGCTTTTCTTGTTCTCATTTCCCTATGTTATACTGTAACATTTATGTTTGTTGGCACGTACACACATATGATTGACTATTATTTAGAATAATGATGTGTGTTACGTTTGCATTGCTGGGACAGGTAGCGGAGAAAAGCACCTTAAGTGGGGAGAGGTTTATTTTGGCTCATAGTTTTAGTGGGTCTCAAGCCACAAGTATGAGGAAGGCAGACAAGTTTATACCTACTATGTGTTGAATCAGGAAGTAGAAAGCACCTTAGAAGGAAGGGCTGGTGTATAACTTTCAAAGATCCATCCCGTTGCGCTGCCTCTGCCAGCTTAGTCCCTACTCCCTAAAGATTTCCCAACTTGGAATAACACATCCGCTGGGAAGCAGGATGTGAATGTGTGAGTGTGTGTGTGTGTGTGTGTGTATTTATTTGAGACAGGGTCTCACTATTTAGTGCTGGTTTGCCTGGAAATTTGCAGGCCAGACTGGCTTTGAACTCAAAAAGAGCTGCTGGCATTTCCCTTTGAATTCTGGGAGTAATGGTGTGTGACCATTTGGCTAGCAAGGAACAAGCCTTTGAACGTTTGTCTTGGGATAGTTCAGATTCAGCCCATAACAGATCTGAACTAAGTAAGTCAAAATGTTAAAAATTTGTCCAAGATGGGTAGTATATCTACATTTTGTTAGCACTTTACTGAAAACAAAAAGAAAGGGTCAAATGAGATGATAGATGAAGGCCTAAAGAAGGCTTCATTAGGGTTCTCTAAAGGAACAGAGCTGATAAAACTGATAGTCAAGGGGATTTATTTCACTGATCTACAGGATGTCGTGCAGATAGTTCAACAATAGCTATCTCACAATAAAAGGCCTGAGACTCTGGTTATTTTTGAGCCCATGAGCCTCGATGCCTCAGCAGTCTCAGTCTGGTGCTCAAGTCTGGGAAGATTCCTGAAGAGCTGCTGGTTTTCAGCCTGTGTTGGAATCCTGAAGAAGTTGGATTTAATACCAGTTCCAGTAACAGGCTAGACGAATATGCCAGCATAGTGAAGGCAGGCAGGCAAAAGCAAAGCTTCCTTCTTGCCTGCCCTGTTATGTGAGCTGCCACCAGGTGTGGCCCAGTTTTAGGGTGGGTGTTCCTGCTTCAGTAATCTGTTAAAGAGGGTCTCTCATGGGTGCCCTGCAGCGTGGGTTCCAGCTGATTCCAGATGTTGTCAAGATCAGCCACCACAGAGGGGAAGGACCAAACATATATAATTCAGACAAATGTTCTTGTTAATGATTTCTTTCTCTTGGTTTTTTTCTTTTTTTTTAGAGAAATATGAAACACAATGCGAGCAGAAATTGTTTGAATAGAAGAAGTAGGTTTGGTTCTCGAGAAAGAGACTGGCTTCGAGAAGATGTGAAGAGAGGCTGTGTTTACCTTTATGGAGCAGACACAACCACTGCCACTACAACCACTACCACCTCCTCCTCCTCTGCGTCCTCCACCTCTTCTGACTTACATCTTGTCCTTTGTACAGTAGAGACACCAGCATCAGAAATATGTGCTGGAGAGGGAAGAGAAAGTCTCTATCTACAGCTTCATGGAGACCTGGTCAGGTGAGGTCTGGAGATTTTCTTGTTGATGTTTTGTTTTGAGTCAAGAGTCCTCTGTGCCTCAGCATGGTCTCAAACTCAAATTCTTCTGCTTCAGCCTTTTAAATGGTAGGATTATAGGCATGCACTGCTATACTGGCTGAGGTCTTAATAGTGGTTCTACTGTAACATTGGTAACATGCATTTCTGATCAGAGGTGGGCTTTAGGATGATAATCACACTCTGTAACTGATGGTGATTTTAGAGTCAATGGGCCTGGAAAAGATTTGTCTTTGGAATACTTAATGATTTTAAAAATTAATGTTTTGTATGTAGTATATCTTCATATTTATGTGTTTGTAGAGGCTAGGGTTTGATGTCAAGTTTTTTCTTCTACAGGTTTTTAAAGGTTTTATTTTTAACTATGTTTAGGGGTGTGTGTGTGTGTGTGTATGTATGTTGTGTGTGCGTGGGTATGTGCATGTGAGCTGCCTGGCTGCTGGGAACTTAACTCAGTTCTTCTGGACCAGCAGCAAGTGCTCTTACCAGCTAAGCCATCTCTCTAGCTCTGGTATTTTGAGGTAGTCTCTCAGTCTGGAGCTCACCAACTGCTAGATTGCCTGGTCAGTGAGCCCAGGGTACCTGCCATTCTGGGCCCCATAGTGCTAGAGGTACAGGCATGCATCAGTCATCACACCTGGCCTGTGTGTGGTTGCTGGAGTCCACACTCAGGTCCTCATGCTTATATGGCAGATACGTTACTAACCAAGCATCTTCCCAGTCTCTTGCTTTATGATTCTCAGTCTACACACTATAATGGAGGAAAATTTGTTAGTTCTTCTATTTGGAATACATTGTATGTCCTATATACAAATTTAAGCATTTTAAAAGTTAACCTTTTTGGGAAGTGTAAATAGAACAAAATTAAAGTGTACAAAAGGGTACAGAGTGAGAACTCCTTCTCTCTTCGCCATTCCCCAGCCATCCAGGCCTTTTCATGAAGACAGTTTTTTCTTATGCATCCAATCATAAACATGCTCATGCTCCACATCCACATTTTTAAAACAGTGATGCTATACATAACACACTGTTGACTTAATATCTCTAAGAGACATTTCTATGTTCATATTTATATAAATATTTATTCAGTGACTACATGACTGTTCCACTTTGTGGGTCACCATAATTTTGGCTAATCTCCCTAATCTCTCATTATGGGTATTAGCCTGTTACCAGTTTTTTAGCACAGCAGACAGTGCCACAACTGAATTCCTCTGTACCTGCTATCTCACACAGAAGGATAAATCTCAGAAGTGCAGTGTCCTTGGTCAAAGGAATATGACCATTTGTAATCTTGATAACTATTTGCAACTTCTTTATAGAGGTTATAGTTCCATCTAAAATATGAAAATAGGGGGCTGGAGAAAGGGTTCAGCAGTTAAGAGTATGCTGTTCTTCCAGAGAATCTAGGTGTAGTTCCTAGCATCTGCATGGTATTTCTCCAATGTCTGTAACTGCAACCTCAGGGGATCTAACACCCTCTTCTGGCCTCCTTGAATATCAGGCATAGCTATAGTACACAGACATATATGTAAGCAGAACACCCATACATGAAAATAAATCCTTAAATATTTTTAAATCAGAAAAGATCCCTGAAATAAAATATAAAAATATACCCATTTTTTCTTTACTTTCTCTAAAACACATTAATATTAAGTTTTATATGTAAGTGCAGATAGATAATCTTGCATGAGCTGAAACTGCTTTTAAAGGATCCCAAATGCTTGGAAGCACTGGTGTGTACCACCATACCAGGCTCAGATAGGAGTTTTGCTGTTCTGTTGTTTTAATATTGATTTCTCTTAATGAGTGAAGTTGAGCATATTGGTATAGGCTTAAAATTAATCTGTGATTTAAATTTTTTATATAAATGCAAAGACAATAGTCTTTGTCCCAGTTAGGGTTTCTGTTGCTGTGAAGAGACACTGTGATTACAACACTTAAAAAAAATTTTTTTTAATTGGGCCTGGCTTATAGTTCAGAGGGTTAGTTCATCATTGTCATGAAGGAAGTAGAGCAGTGCACAGGGAGACATAGCGCTAGAGAGGTAGCTAAGAATTCTACTCTGATGGGTAGGCAGCAGGACGAGTAAGTGAACCACTGGGCCTGGCTTGAGCCTCTGAGGCCTCAAAGCCCCCCCCCCTCCCCAGTGACATACTTCTTCCAACAAGGCCACACCTTCTAGTAATGCCAATCCCTATGGGCCTATGGGGAAAGCATTTTCATTCAGACCACCATAGTCTTATAGTACTTTTATACTGTGCATCTCAGCTCTTTAATTCAACATTAACAATGAAAATGCATTAATTCCTTAAATCCTTCACTATGTTTCTGTCCTTTTTAGTAGTAAACAGAAATAGAATTGGAAGCTGTGAGTTCAGCATTATTGAAGTTCCTTTGTGAAGTGAAATTGCTCACACCTTAGAGGTGTGGTAATAGTAGTAACAGCTGAGCCAGAAGCTGATGCCTCTTTAGAAGTGTGAACTGGGGTTTACTGGGTATTCTTTTTAAGATCTGGATGCAATCCTGAAAAAGTAGATTAGCATGTGAATGTTTTCCCTGTTCCCAAGTTAACTTCATTTCCTAAATCCTTTTGTATAACAAAAGGATCAGCTGGGTGATCCGTAGGCTCTTCTAAATCCTAACACGATTCCGATCTAATTTTATCAGGTGGAAAGCCTTGACCTAGATTACAGCTGGTAATGATTGCTGGTGCTCACTTATTTAAGCAGGTGTCTTACTCATTTACTGGTGTTTGCATTAGAAGATGCCTGGAATATGAAGAAACACACTTCATTACTTTGTTCTCACTAGTTGTATAATTAGTTATGAATTCAAATGTGATATAGTTTATTAACACATGAGAATGTAAACTGTAATTAAAGTGGAATGTTTATCTCTTGTTAGTCTGTAGCTCTGATAATTAATAGTTGTTGGGTTTCAGACCAGGGACAAGTAGCTGAGGTGCATATTTAACATTCCAAAGTGGACCTGGCCTCCGGGTTCTACCAGCATCCCTCAGTTGCTACATGTTACAAGGCATGGCTGACATACCCAGTCCTTTACCCTGAACTTTCTAGCCCAGGGGCTGGGATTCCTCTCCCCCAGAGGTTCTTCACTATATAATCCAGATATTTTGGTTCTCTCCCTCTCTGCATTTTTTCTCTCCCTGCATGTGCACAGCCTCTTTCTTTTTCTTCCCCTTCCTTCCCCATGGCTATTTTCCTGGCTTTGTTCCTTGGGACCAGTGAACATGCCCAAGAGCTACATTTAATAAATCTGCCTTTATGCTTTAATCTGACTTGAAATGGCTCATTTTGTCATTGGAGACAACGCATTACCTTGGTGCTGAGAACCTGGGAGAAGATGAGCCCCCAACCTGGTGGGACCACTTCTCTCACTCCACTTGAAGAGATAGACTTTGGGCTTAGGGTTAAGTCACTATTTCACAGCTGCAGCCTAAGAGGTACTGGGTGCCTCTTCTGGGTCCAGGACTTCCCAGATCCCCTGCTACGCTGTGGCTCAGCAGGGTAAGCTCATTCCAGAGCAAAGATCAGGTGGTGGTGTACTTTTTAAAAACTCTTTTATTTACGTTTCTTATATCTCTTTCTCCCTACTTCTACCCCAGTCCCTTCTAACACACCATCACCAGGTAGGAGAGAGAAAGGGTTAGGGGTATCAGTTCTCTTGGCTGCTTCCTGCTGGTTAGGGTCACTGGGTTCCAGTCCAATCCTCCTTTCAGGAGATCTCCAACTTCTTGTCTCAGTGCATCAACAGCAACAGGATCCAGAGGGGGAAGCAGCAGCAGCTTGTCATTTCTCAGAGATATTCTGCATTCTCTGGACTCTGGCATTTATTCTCTCTCCAGAGTCCTCAGATTTTAACTATCTGCAGCTGGCAAAGAGCTCCTCTCAGAGCCCGCACAAAGTCTGCTGCTGTGGACTATCTGAATCAGTTCCACATCCTACACCTGGTATTAAAACAAAAAATATATTTATCTCCACAACAATCAGTTAAAAAAAAACAAACAAACATGATCCAGCATATTTAGGCACTTGTTGCCAAGCCCAACAAGTTGGATCCCTGGGACTCATATAGTAGACATGCACACCGTGGTGTGTGTATGTCTATACACACCTACTAGATATTAAAAACATTTTTTCATTTTGAGAGCAAAGCTGGGTGTGTTGACACCTACCTGTTATCCCTGTGTTTGGGAGGTGGAGGCAAGAAGGTAAGAGTTCCTGGTCATTTCTCAACTACACATGGAGTTGGAGGCCAGCCTGGACTCCCTGAGACCTTATTTCCAAAACTGAAAAAATGATTGAGACCTAATATACAATAGTAGCAGGGGTGGAGAGATGGCTCAGCAGTTAAGAACACCGGCTGCTCTTCCACAGGTCCTGAGTTCAATTCCCAGCAATGTCACGTCATCTTACAGCTGTGTATAATGGGATACTATGCCCTCTTCTGACCTGTAAGCATTCATGCAGACAGAGCCCTCATATACATGAAAAAAATAAACAAATACATAAATCTTTAAATATATATGTACAATAGTAGCTTAGGTTGGATTATGGAGTAAAAAAGTATGGTTCAAATCCTGTCCTTGACAGTTTACCATGCAAGTACATAATGTTCTATACCTTATGGATTTGTAGAATGGAGAATATTTTTATTGTTTATCATGAGGATTAAATCCATTGCATCTTATATGAAAAGTAATGAGTTACTTATAAATAACACTTATTAAACTGTTTACCCATACGAACCTTGTTTAAATACAAATTCTGACTGGGCAGTGGTGACACATGCCTTTAATCTCAGCACTTGGGAGGCAGATTTCTATCAATTGGAGTTCAGCCTGGTCTACAGAATGAGTTCCAGGTCAGCCAAGGGTACACAGAGAAACCCTGTCTTGAAGAACCAAAAATAAATGAGTAAATAAGTAAATAAAAAAAAACTTAAAAATAAAATAAATAAAATACAGATGCTGATTCAGAAGATCTACAATAGCCTGAGGTCATACTTCTGATTTCATTGGTGGGTTTTTGTTAGATTGGGTTTTGCTATGTAGCCATGGTTGGCCAGGTACTCTCTATGTAGCTCATTGTGGCCTTGAACTCTCAGCAATTCTCCCACCTCAGCCTTGCTTCTGAATGCTGGGATTACAGGCATTCATCACCACACCTGACTTTTGAGATGGTAGCCCTACTAAGCTTCTATGTGATGCTCAGTACTTTAAGTATCAGTGAAGTAAAGCACTTAGAATGTTGTCTGAGACCACTTAATAAATGATATACATCCACCTCATCCAGGGCCATATGTCTGCTAAGCATATGCTCAACCATTGAACTATTTTTCTATCCTACTACTTAGTAAATATTATCTATGTGGGTTGTTCCAGATCATTCAACTCTTAGAAATAGTATTGTGCTAACCAAACCACTGGTAATTCTGGCTAGTTCCTGAAAATGTTTTTTTTTTTTTTTTCTAAATAATTTCTTTTAAAATTTATCTATATCTATTTATTGTACTGTTTTCTTTTTCCAATTAAGGGCTTGTGTAGTGGCTTGAATAAGAATGGCCCCCGCAGGCCCATATATTCAAACGCTTATTCACCACAGAGTGGCCCTATTTGAAAGGATTAGAAGGATTAGGAGTTGTTGCCTTGTGTGAAGAAGTGTGTCCCTAGGGTTGGATTTTGAGGTATTAAAAGCCCATGCCAAGCCCAGAGTCTTTGCCTATGGATCAGAATGTAGCTCCAGCACCTCCCTGCATGCCATAATGTTACCCATCATGTTGATAATGGACTAAACCTCTGAGACTGTAAGCCAGCCCCAATTAAGTGCTTCCTTTTGTAAGAGTTGCCTTAGTTATGGTGTCTCTTAACAGCACTAGAACAGTGACTAAGACAGCTGTGACTCAGTATACTAGATGGGTTACAAACTTATGAAATTTTAGCACTTGAAGGGACCTTTGAGAGATCATCTACTAGTGAAGGAAACAGGTGTGCACACCCAGTACACCTCTTATGCATTGTGTGTTGGGGCAGAGTTTTTTGGTTGTGTCAACTGCTGGGAAGTTATACCAGCATTTAGGGGGCAAGAAAAAGAAAAGCTGAATGTCTCAGATGTATGGCATAGTAAATTATACTGTTTCCAAAGCCAGGAACTTTCCACTGGGAGTCATTGAGACCATTTATTTCCTTTTGTTTTGTAAATGTGGAAGAGGCCCATAGATTTCAGGCTGGATGTATGTTCTTGTAGTTGGCTGATGACAAAGTTGTATTTAGAAAAAACGTGTTTCCCTCAGTCTATTCTTTACCTTGTACTGTTTGGCCTTGTCTTTTTCTGTTGAGCTGTTTAAACAGCAAATGACTCATCAGTAAAGCTTATTGTAATCATTCCCTTCAGTCTGAGAAGTTGTAATGAGATCATACGTAATAAAAACAGATTGCCCTTTGACTCATTGTCATATATCTGCATTTGTTCTTAGTGATCAAATGACTAAGATGTCAAGGGTTTGATAACTGTCTTTTTAAGGTAAACTCTAAGAGCTGCTAGGATACTTGTAGCGGAAGATAAAACTGGAGGGATTTGGGCTCCTGAGTGCTAATCTTTCTGTCACTGCTGAGTGGCTTCTTATAAGTCATCAACACTTTGTTTTAGATAGATAGGTACATTTTAGACACAAACATATCTCTATCTGTACACATACGTTTCCCTTTCCCCCCCACCTCAGTGCAGTGCTGAGTATCAAATTTAGGGATTTGCACATGTAAGCTCTCTACTACCGAGCTAAATTCTCATCCCTCTGTACTATATTTTGAGGTAGAGTATTATTTTCAGTTTCTGGACTTATACCAGGTTGTTACTAGAGAAGAAAAGGAGATTTGTCTTTGCTTCACATTTCAGCTCTGTTTTTGAGATGGTGCCTCGTGTAGCCCAGGCTGGCCTTGAACTTGCTATGTATTCAAGAATGACCTTGATCAGGAGTCTCAGCTATCATCAACTACCTCCTGCCTTTACCTCCCATGTGCTATGATTACAGGCATGTATTGCCATGCCTGCCTTTTTAGTATTCTTTTTAAGATTTTAAAAGAAAAAATATGTTGGGCTGGAGAGATAGGTTGGTCATTCCTGTACTGTGAATAGTAACCAAGTCAAGTACAAGCATGAGGACCTGAGTTAGATCCCCAGAACCCATGTATCGGAGGAGCTGGGTTCTATTCTGGGTGCCAGATTACATCTGGCCAGCCACTCCAGTGTACTTGGGCAGTCTTAGCTGATGAGAGACTCTGTCTTAATAAAAGGTGAGTGGTACTGGAGGAACAATACGCAAGGTTGTTCTCTGGCCACCACACACATGCATACATGTGCACAGGTGGCCACATACCTGGACCTGCACTCTTGAATGTGCACTATGTTGTATAAACATTACAAACCAATATAAATAATTTTATTTTAAAACTCTTTTGCGTTTTGGTACTTATAAAATCTGTATGTATTTTACAGTGGGTAGCAGATGATAATTTAATTGTTGGTGGTTTTTCTCTTTTAATGTTTGTTCTGACACCATCAGTTTAACTGCAGTGTTCTTTATACACCAGGGTTAATGCTGACATGAGAAATTAAGGGCTTGGTTTGTGTTTGGTGGGCAGTGAAGGAGTCACAGTATGTGAAAATTTTACTGTCATTAAAAATTTTTACACTTTAGGGCTAGAGAGATGGCTCAGAGGTTAAGAGCACTGGCTATTCTTCCAAAGGTCCTGAGTTCAGTTCTCAGAAAACACATGGTGCCTCATAACCATCTACTGTAAAATCTGGTGCCCTCTTCTGGCATGCAGGCATGCAGACCGAACACTATAAATAATAAATAAATCTTTAAAAAAATTTACACTTAATAAAAACCAAACTTTTTCACAGTGAGTAAGCAGCATATATTTTGGCTAAGAGTTTCTCTAGTTTTTTTCCTGTGGAGGAAATAACAGTTATTTTTAAAAAAAGAAGAAGAAAGAGCTAGGGAGATGGCCATCAGATACTGAGGACCAATGTGGTGAAAGGAGAAGACTGACTCCTGAAAGTTGTCTTCTGACCTCCATTTGCACACTATTTGTCTGTCGGCACCCTCTACCTCATACATAGGCTCAGGCTAAATGTAATAAAAATTAAAAGTAAAAAAGAAAACAAAGTATGGTGTGTCATGTGCTTACTTGGGGATGTGTACAGGATCAAGATACATTCTGTATATGTATGAAATTGTCAAAGAAAAATGAAAGATAAAAAAAGAAAAAAAGGTACTGTTTTTATACTTGAGAATGGAGCAGCTCTTTGGGGTCCCTAGGCCACCTGCGTGTCTGGATAACTAGATAAACAAATTGGAAGTTCCCAGGAACTGCTCAAATTCATTGGGTCCCTGGAAGCCTCAGCAGGAGGGAGGAAAGGGCTGCAGAAGGATTAGAGTTTGAATATAAAGGATGCAAGTCAGAGCAGCAGCTGAAGAAAATAGGCCAAGATCTGGGAAGATCCCCTCTACAGAACCTTTATTGGGGTTTAGTACCAAAGGTTGATTGACTTAATTAGTGTCCACATGACTGACTGCCAGCAGTCTTCAGCCGGTTTGGTTCACCAGCCCAGATCAGGCTAGCCTAGAATCCCAGTTCTTTAATGACATGGTCAGTTGTTCTGGTCCCAGGGTCCCATCCTGAGTCACTTGTTTTCTTAGCATAAATAACCTAAGGGGCCTGTGAATACAAAGACCTGCAGAGGGATTCTTACTCCAGCAGCATGCCTGCTCTGGCTGGGATACAGACATGCCCCAGTATATACCTTTAATCCCAAATAAAAAAGGAAAAGTTAGTTTGTAGAAGGAAGTACCCATGTTTGAAATTGACGTTTAATTGAGAGGCAGACAAAGGGACAAATCAGAGAAAGGTTTGACAGGTTAGGATATGCCCAAATCTCACAAGAGCAGAATGGAAAGAGAGGCAGTTTACGAGAGAACAGCATAGAGGAGGCCGTTTTACCGGGAGAGTTTTACAGAGATAAGTTGGAGAATGATCTGGAGAATAAAAAGGAACCAGAAGAATTAGAACATATTGCCAAAGTTAGTATGAGGCTAAATAGAGCAATTCAACTAGAGGCCAAGAGAGAAGTCAAATTGAATCAGTCAGCTTGGAGAGAAATTTGAGCCAAAACAGCTGAGTTGAACCAGCCAGCCAGTTCAGAAAGAGCAGAAAGGGTAAGCATATTCATCAGTAAATCTCAGAGGCTGAAAATATTCTAGGCCTAAATTAGATTGTTAGGTTAGCAGACACAGGCAGTAAGCCTACAAGATGACAATTACAACAGGCAAATAAAATTTAGTTTTACAAAGACCCTCCTTGGATCCTGCCTCCTAGGAACCAGGGACAAAGGCCAGCCATGTTCTTTGTTATACAACTGTTCATTTAAAAAAAAAAAAAGTATCTTTCAAGAGATGGTATAGTAGATGTAATAAACTAAGGACATTTAAAACAAGCCTTTTAGGGTCCATACAGTGAAATGACATAATGAAGTGCATTGAGTTATTTTCTGCATAAATTATTTTTGCAAAATAAAGCAGTATGGTTTTCCTTAAGAAAAAAAGATTTGTTTTAATGAAACAGACACAAGGTCAAATGGATTGTTACTGTGTTCTAGTTGTGACACTCTGAACATCATTTTTCTTATTTCTGAAATAGGCATACCTTTGTAATACTTTGTGTAATACCAGAGATACTTTCAGCATAGCATGAGGTAAGAATTATCCGTATTACTGCTATTGGAATTATTCTCTGTATTGCTCATTGATATTTGCAGATTTTTATCATCAAAGGTGACTGGAATTGTAATCTGAATCCAGTATAGAGAATGTGCTGCATTCTGTCAGGGTCTTTAGTGTGATGTGTTACGTGGGATTTCAGTGTGTGCTTTTGCTTCCCACTGCTAACTAGAACTGTGTATTTGTTTGCTGTGAAACGGCTTCTCCCAGTGTATTCCAGGCTTGCTTGGAACCCATGATTCTCCTGTCTCTACTGGGATTGTAAGGATTGTGCTGGGATTGTAGATGGGATTACAGTTTGCAACAACCTGTCTGGGTAGAACTCATTTTGGATAGGAGCAGTGTTGGGATTAAACCCAGAGCCTTACTCCTACAAGGCAAGGCTCTGCCACTGAGCCACATTTAAAAAAAGTTATTTATTTTTATGTACATTTGGTGTTTGTGTGGGTGAGTCGGATCTACTAGAATTTGAGTTACAGACTAAACACCCAAGTGGGTGCTAGGAATTGAGCCCGGGTTCTCTGGAAGAGCAGTCAATGCTCTTAACTGCTGAGTCATCTCTCCAAGCCCCTTGAGCCACATTTTTAACCCCTAACTAGAACTCTTAGACAATATTCTTACTGGAATATACTCACCTGTTACATAAGGCTTAACTAGAGCACTGTTTAGAATAATTAAATACACAAACACTATTGGCTGAGGTATATAATATGCTGTCATGACATTGTTGCCTGCTTTACTAGCTGGTTATCCTGAGAACTTAAAATTGTAAGCATGTTCAGATCTTCAGGGATCAGTAGTTTCACTGTTATTTCAGAGAAGTTATACAAGTGGTTCAAATGAGGATTATAACTTTTTAAAAACAACTCCCACAAATCTATTTTGCAGCATATAATTTTTTTTTTGATTTGTGAAAGATTTAACAAATAGCTAGTTACCAATCTGTTAAACTTTTAAAACTTTGGAACAGAAAAGTGAGCTCAAAGCATATTACCTTCTCTCCTTCTTCCTCCATATTCTCTACTCATTAAAGCAAATGAATCTAATGAGTGAGTGCAATTAGTCTCTCATTTTACTTGTTTTTACACTTCCTGAGATATCATTTATTAACTAATTTATATTACCTTAATGAACAGATGTGGAGGTTCTCTTAATTTTCTCATGCAACCTGAAAAGTGGAAATAATATATATAGAGGTTTTCCCAAATGAGCAAAGCCTTTGTTAAGCCTGGTAATTTGATCATGCAAAATCCATCAGGATTAGGATGTTTACATTTCTCTCTCTTTTCTAGGGAAAATAGGAAAATTGAACCAGTGAGAGTTAGCTTTAAAGTGTAGGGATGGAGTCAAGATGGCTCACTGGTAAAGGCACCCGCTCCACAAGCCTGCTACCTGCATTTGATTCCTGGATCTAGTGGTGGAAGGAGATAACCAGACTCCACCTGAAAAAAACATGCACCCCTTCCAAAAAAAAAAAAAAAAAGAATTAATTATGAATATGAGATCATCTTATAGAATTTTGGTATTGATATACAATAACTGTAAATCCCAGTAGGAATAGAGTAAAAATGAAATTTGCATTCTATTTGGAAGATGTTTCAATTGAAGTTGTAAAAGAATGATACTGGTCGTATGGCTCAAGTTTATTTCTGCGGATGCCTCTTACACCTGTGATACGTGATGCTTTCATTATTGAACATCTTGACATATTAAGATTCTTCATTGTATTTGGTCCAGGTCTAACAGCGTGAATTCTCACTGGGCCTGGTCTCATTCAGAGGTCAATATTGAGCAAGTCTGATCCTTTTGACAGGATGTTGTAAGTTCTTGTTAAACTCATTAAGTGTTGTGTGTTCAAACTTTTTTGCAGCAGAGTGTACATGTGTAGATCAGAGGACAACTTTCAGGAGTTAATTCTCTCCTTTCATCTTTGGGTCCTGGCAGACGCCTTTAACTGTTAAGCTATATTGCTGACCCTATAAATTCTTCTTAAAATGTGTCTTTGTCTTGCTGATCTCTGGAATTTACTGTCTAGCCAATCTAGCCAAATTGATGAGCTCTAGGCTCAGTGGGATGTGGTGTTTCAAAACCAAACCAAACCAAACCAAACCAAACCAAACCAAACCAAACCAAACCAAACCAAACAAACAAACCAAAGCCAGGTGCATTGAAAATAGGAGGAGAAAGCTATATAGAGAGAAAATGCGCTTAATGTTGATCCCTGTCTGGTTTCCGAGAGCACGTGGTGTATACACACATACACCTCTCAATAACAACACAAAATTCATCTTTTAAAGAAAACCTCTACATTAAAATTGGGAAAATGCCTACCATTGGCACAGACCTTGGTGAGTTTTGATTTTTTTTTTTTTTTTTTTTTTTTTTTGCTAAGGGTTAATTGATGCTTTTAGTCTAAAAAGCTTCTTTTCTCTTTCTAGTAAATTTATTTGGGCATGATGGCCTACACTTAGACAGCAGGCCCACTGCAAGTTTGAGATGAATTTGGGCTACACAGTATCAGGCCAGCCAGTGCTACATAGCAAGGTCTTGTCTCAGAAACTATACTATGTAAATAAAATAACAATATAAAGATTCAGTACTTACTGTCTTTATGAGCTGTATGTTCTCTGCTGTCCCCTTTTTCAGTAGTAGTAGTAGTTTATTCTGAGTTCATCTTTCAGTTTCTGGGAACCGAAGATCATATTGAGCTGGACATGGTAGAACATAATTAGATTCCAATACTTTGGAGACTGAGGCACAACTGTTGGGAGTTCTAGGCCAGCATGGTGTATGATAGCAAACACAACAAAAAACTAAGCTGAGCAGGAAGAAAACAAGACCAGGTGTTGGGTTATTTTTGTGCTTTGTGCAGCAGTTTGGATTCTTCTTTTTGGTTCTTATTTTGATGCAGATGTTTGTATGCAGCTTTTGTACTGATTTCTGTTTTCATTACTTTGGTGTTTTTTTTTTACTTAAATCTTGTTGCCTCATCGTTCTATAGTTATTCAAATATAAAAGACTGACCTTCTTTACATCTTTTGTCCATACAGAGAAGTATATTTTATTTCTTCTTTATTGATTGTATTTTTATTTTTTTGAGTCAAAGTTTTACCCTGTAGCCTTGGCCATCTTGGTACTTTCTGTGTAGACCAGTCTCCTTGAACTCAAAGAGATCTGCCTGCCTCTGCCTCCTGAGGGCTAGAACTAAAGATGTGCACCACTATACTTGTTCATTTTAGTTAGGGTTTCTTGTTGCTGTGAAGAGACATCATGGCCATAGCAACTCTTATAAGGAAAACGTTTAATTTAGTCTGGCTTCCAGTTCACAGGTTAGTACAATGTCATATGGCAGGGAGCATGGCAGACACAGGCAGACATGGTGCTGGAGAGGTAACTGACAGTTCTACAGCTGGATCGGCGGGCAATAGGCAGTATGAATGAGCCACTGGGCCTGGCTTGAGCTTCTGAAATCTCAAGGCCCACTCCGAGTGACACATAACCTCCAACAAGGCCACTCCTCCTATTAGTGCTACTCCCTATGAACCTTTGGGTGCCATTTTCATTAAAACCACCACACTAGGTTTCATATATTTTTTAATCACTGTAAGTCCTAAATGTTTATTTAAAGACCTTTTGAAGGTACTTAGACTCTGATATAGTGATTGTTTATTGGTTGTTTAAAATAGAAGAGAGGATCTGTTTTTATTCCAATTAAAATGTGATGTCAGTCTTAATTTTTTTACATTTATTTATTTGTATGTGTGCTGTGGACATATGTATGCTAGTGTGGGCATGTGGAGGTCAGAGGACAACCTGCGGGAGTTGATTCTCTCCTTCCACTCTGTGAGTCCTAGGGATCACACTCTCGTGATCAAGTTTGGTGGCAGGTGCCTTGTCTTTACCCATTGAACCATCTCTCTGACCTGAGTCCTAAATTGTTTTTGAATTACAGTGGTCAGTATGTTAGGGGACATGCAAGATATTTTGCTTAGCACTTTGCATGTTATATCGTTCTTGTTGTAAGAAAGCAGGTCATCTTAGTAGCAACCCTATGAATTTGATTTTCATTCTCATTATACTGGTAAGGAATTTAATACACGAAGGTTAAATAAGCAGGGGCAGGCAGTTGGTAAATGGAAAAACTTAGTCTCTAGCCCAGGCATTTTGACTTTTTGAGCCTGTTCCTTTATCTGCTACATCTCTTACTGTTTGGTTTTTGATAAAAAGTATTTTCAGATCTCTCTGCTATTGAGACTGCTAAAACCCCTAAACTCCACAATTTTTATATTTTCAAAGTATCTTAAACTGACTTAAAGTGCAGAATCACCATGAGCTTTAGATTTTAGTCTGGGCCTTGAGCAAAATGTTTTGGTTTTATTGAGGGGTGAGGGTTAGGGTTATTGTGCCATTTGTTCCTAGCTGTTTTGAAAATACTTTCTGTAAAGCCAATTGGAGACACATGGTGCCTGGAGCAGAGTAGGAAACACAGTCTACATGTGCATTTGTGTGTAGCTTATTTGAAACTAGTTATGGATAAGTATAACTCTTATATTACACATTTTTGTTGTTTCTGTCTTTTAAGTTTAGATCAGAAATGTTCGGAGGACCCCAGGAACTCCTGAGAGTTTCCCTGCCCCCATTTTTTTTTTTTTTTAAGTCAGGATCTCATGGCTCAGGCAGATCTCAAACTCTTAATCCTCCTACCTCATCATAGTGCTGGATTTCAAGGCACATCCCAGCAAACTTGCCTTTGAGATTCTTTAAAGAGGTATGTGAGGTTGAAGCCACTCTGTAAGATAGGATTTAGTTTTCTTTTTGTTTGCAGTCCCTTGGAGGATGCAGGGATGCTTTCCAGAACCTACATGGCAGACTACATTGACAGACTGAGTATAGAAGGATATATTAATTTCATCTGTTTTTTTGTTAAACCATCTGTTAAAATTTTTTTAAAAATGACTGGGCATGGTAACATGTATATAATCCTAGCACATGGAGGTAAAGGCAGGAGAATCAGGAATTTAAAGTCACCCTCAGCAACATATAGAGTTTAGACCAGCCTGGCTTACGTGAGATCCTTTCTTAAAAAAACTGAAAAAAAAAATTCACAAAAATGAAAAGCAGTGAGTGTTACCCTTTTTACTAAACTTTATTTTTTGAAAACATATTTTAAGTAATTTGTGTGTTACTTTACAATGGGTATAATTGTTTTAATTAAATATATAATTGGAAGTTCTTAATTTAAATTTTTAGTTCAGTTTGTTAGAGTGAATCCAGTGTATGTATACAAACTTTTTGTGTTCCTCACGATGTCAAAAGGAATCCTAAGACTCATTATGTTGAAAAGTACTTGTTTAGATTAGTTGTATGATATTAAGACAGATCTTGGGCTAGGCAGATAGCCCAGTGAGGAAAAGTGCTTGTTCTACAAACTTGAATATCTGGATTTGAATTCCTACCACCCACATGAAAAGCTGGGCGTGTCTGCCTGTGCTAGAACCCCAGCATTTGAACTTAGAAGCAAGTGGCTTGAAAGAGCTTGGTGGACAGTCAGTGTAGCCCAGACACCAGTCAGTGAGAGACTATCTCAAGGGACTAGGTGGAGATCAATAGAGGAAGATGCTTGACATCTATCACTGGCCTCTGCATCCCCACATGTGTGCATGTGCATGCACACGTATATGGAGAGTCTTGTTCTAGGAATAAAAATCAAGAGCTGAGAAAAGGAAACATTTTTATTACTTAACATGTCTTATGTTTTGAATTGTGTAAGCAGGAGACTGGAACCCACTGAGCGGCCTCTTCAGATTGTTTACGATTATTTAGCCAGGCTCGGATTTGAAGATCCCGTGCGCATACAGGAGGAGGCTACGAACCCTGACCTCAGCTGTATGATTCGATTTTATGGTGGTAAGAATTTATCAGTAGCTTTGTGAATGTTAACTACTTTTATATTATATTGATTATTTGTATCTTACTTTGTGTTTGCTGAAAGTATTTGATATCAAGTTATTTTTAAGTCAGTTAAATGAATCTCAACACAAGAACAAGAACAAATCAGGGACTAAAGGAAGCTTCCTTCCTTCCTTCCTTCCTTCCTTCCTTCCTTCCTTCCTTCCTTCCTTCTTTCTTTCTTTCTTCCTTCCTTCTTTCTTCTCTTTCTCTTTCTCTTTTTCTTTCTCTTTCTTTCCCTCTCTTTCTCTTTCTTTCTTTCTTTCTTTCTCTTTCTTTCTTTCTTTCTTTCTCTCTCTTTCTTTTTCTCTTTCTCTTTCTTTCTCTCTTTCTCTCTTTTTCTTTCTTTTTCGAGACAGGCCTTGAACTTACAGGGATCCACTGGCCTCTCCTCTCAGAGTGTGGACATTACAGGCCTGTACCACCTGGTTTAAAGGAAGCTTTTAAAAATTAGCAAAATATTAGCAAAAATATTTTCCCATTAAATGTTTACTCTTTTGCCCCAAACGTACTACAGTTATTTTTATATCTTTGCCAGGTTATGCTTTATTTGCATTTCTTAGAATTATTTTTGTTAGCCAGGAGGTGGTGGCTTTCATATACTTTTAATTCCAGCACTTAGGAGGCAGAGGCCAACAAATTTCTGAGTTTGAGGCCAGTGTAGTCTACATAGTGAGTTTCAGCACAGCTAGGACTACATAGAGAAATCTTATCTCGCAAAACCAAACCAACCAAACAAACAAACAAACAAAAAGTATTCTGTGTGTATGTGTGTTGCATGCGCTCATATCTGTGGTGCCCTTAGAGACCAGAAAAGGTGTTAGATGGGTGATTTTGTTTTCCACAAACTGAAAAGTGGTATATATTCCTTTCAGTTAATTGAAAAAAAAGGAAGGTACAAAAAGTATGTGTAGAGTAGAAGGGCAGTACATTTAGGTCCATCTTCTTGAGAGCTGTGAGAGTGAGAGAGTGAATGAGTGATTAAGTGCCAGAGAGAGAAATGCAAATAAAATCCTTTGGTGGTTTGTGGGGGAGAGTGTTGATAGTTTGAAGTCAAATCTGAGAAAAAGTAGGACCATTTTGAACTCATCTGTTGCTGTAAAACTTGCTTTTAAAAACCCAGCAGATAGCTGGAGAGATGGCTCAGAGGCTAAGAGCACGTGCTACCCTTGCAGTGGGCCTGACCTTGGTTTAAAGCACATGTGGACAGTGGTTGGGTCAGAACCAGCCACTGAGTAACTCTAGCTCCTAGGAATATGTCACCCTCTTCCGGCCTCTGTGGGCCCAGTACTCAAATGTACATACCCACGTACACATTATGAAATTAATACAACAAATATTAAAGTCGCGAGGTGAAATATCAGCGTGTTCCTTATTTGACTGTGATTGAACTGGGTTCTTTGTGCAGTCAGTGTTTTCATTCCAGAATGAAGGCTGAGCTTAAAATGCCTTGGGATTTCTTTTATATCCAAGGAGATAGCATAGTTATTGGCTCTGATGCCACCAATTTTCTAACACCACTTGATAAATTATCATATGACCAGAATCTTGATATGCCTTTAAAAGAATAGTTCCAGTATAAACTACAAGAGTAAGTTTGTGTTTGATGGTGGTTATGGCAGGTGCTAGACAGGAAACCTTAAAAAGTGAATTCTACCAGTTTAGATAAGCTAGTATAATTTGAAAAAGAAAATTATGTCCACTAAAGGGAATTTTTAAAGCTATTATTTTTTTTAAATAGGCAATATATGCATCTGGTGCCCCAACCAAAAGGTAACGAACAAGAAGGTAGGTAGAGAAGAAGGTAGGTAGACAGGGAGGTAGGTGGACAGGAAGTTAAGTAGAGGTAGACAGTAGGTAAATTATCTGTTGGCGAGGTAACTAATTGCTTCAGAGCATGGTAATGTAAAATCTATATTTTGTAGTTTTTATAGGTTGGAAATAAAGGAGCAGTTTTAGCTGGATGGCTCAGGTTTGAGTCTCATAAGACTGTTATCTGGGGCTTGAAGATCCCTCTTTCCCTCCTTTTGTTCTTATTTTTATTTTACATGTGTGTTCATGCCCCTACCATCTTCATGCCTGGTGCCCTTGGAGTCTCGTAGAGGCAGTAGGATCCCCTGGAACTGGTGTTAAAGATGGTTGTGAGTTATCTAAACATCAAGTACTCTTAATTGCTGAGTTATCTCCCCAACCTAAGTCACTTAAAATTTCTTTGTTTTACATTTATGTATGTATGAATGTGTGTGTATGTGTATATTCATGGTGTTCATGGGGAGGTCAAAGGGCAACCTGTGAGAGTCAGTGCTGTCCTTCCACCATCTAGATCCTGTGGTTGGCCAGCCTTAGAAGCAGGCAGTTTACCCTCAGTTGAAGACTCACTTTTATTATGGCTTAAAAGCTGTTGGTTAGAGGCATTGGTTCCTGACTGACCATTGGTAGACACTTTGGCTCTTGGTTATGTAGACTTTCCATGGACTGCTTAACTGTGTCTACCCAGGGTAAAAAATTACCCCTGCCTACACCATCTGCACACACATGCAGGCTTCAGCATCTTTTTTTTGACAAGTTATCTTCATTTTTACCATTTTCTGTTTACTGAAGCTGGAGAGATGGCTCATCTGTTAAGAATGCATACTGCTCATGTAAAGGACACATGTTAGGTTCCCAGTACCCATGTCAGGCAAATGAAAACCACCTGTAACTCCAGCTTCAGGGCATCAGACTCCCTTCTCTAGCCTCTGGGTACCTATACTCACGTGCTCAGACACACAGGCACACACACATAATTAAAAAAAAAAAAAAAAGAATCTGAAATCTTAAAAAAACAAAAACCTGAGTCATTAACCACATCCTGCATTACAGAAGGGGAAGGGGATTAGGTTCTCATTTTTAAAGGTAAGAGTATCAGAGAATGTTTGACATATCAAGATTATCAATAAAAGAATACTTTCTTCTTTTCCCAGTTCCCAAATCCAGAGACATTAGAGTTAGCAGAAAAAAAGAAAATGTTTCAAGTATTCTCAGTGAGCAAAGTGCTACATAATCATTTTAAATATTTCACGTGTAAAGTTGTTGTGTTCTGCATACTACATACAGTACAGTCGCTGAGGCCAAGGTCATGCGGGGCCTAAGTTCAAACCAGCTAGCCTTCTTGTGTTCCCTAGCTACAAAGGATAGCCAGTACAAGGGCTATGGAAGACAGCTTTGGAGGAAGCTCAGTCAGTGGTAGAGTGCTTGCTTAGCTTGTGGAAAGCCTTGGATTCTCTCCCCAGTGCTGTGGGGATTAGCAGTGGCGGCCATGGGGATATATTTTTCACTGAAGTTGAGTGGCCGGCATGATCAGTCATGACGATTTGAAGTACATTAATTTCCTCCTTTATTTGTATGAGAAGAAACGGAGTCTCAAGGATGTGATTTGCTATTGGTTGTAGTTGTAGGTGAGTAGCTCAGGGTGTCCTCCTTCATCATGGTATCTGCCTACATTGTTTAAAATTTTAGTGTAAAGAATATAAATGCAAATGAGAAACCACACACAAGAATCCTGTATTAGTTACTGTTCTGGTTGTGATGATAAGATGCTTGTCAAAAGGAAGTCAAGACTACAGTGACCCTGCCACTTTGAACATTTGACTTAAGGAAAACGTTTATTTTAGGTCTCAGTTTGAGGGGAGGTTTTGGCAGCAGGAGTACATTGGGAGGCAAGTGGTTACATTGCATCCACAGTCAGGAAGCAGACAGGATGCTGGCCTCAGCTCTGTGACCAGCCCATGGGCAGGGTACCCACAATTAGGATGAGTCTTCCTCTTCCACTAAACCTTTCTGGGAACCCTTCATAGACACATTCAGAGCTCTGTTTCTATGGCAGTTCTAAGTCTTGTCAAGGTGATGATTAATTAATATAAATCACACAGTATGTTTTCATTTAAAGTTCAAAAACAAGCTGGGCAAGTTGCCATTTACCTGTAGTCTCGGCCTTGCCTAGTAGAGGCAGAAGAATCAGCAGTTAACGTGTGTTCTCGGCTACATTCTAAGTTTAAGAGCAGCCTGTGGCACATGTGACTCTGTCTCAGAAAACAAAACAATCATCAACAACAAACCCTCAAACACCCAAGAGTTGACACACATAAATCTCAGCCATATTGTTTGGAGGTGTGAGAGCATAAGGTCTTGAGTTGCAGAGTGTGGATTGCATGTGACGATTGCCCAGATCTACTTCATTCCCCAGCCCATCTCAGCTGTGCGTATTTGACTGTGTTCTCTTCATGATAGGAAGTGGAATTAATGAGTGCCACTTCTATGCCTTGTTCTGTTCCTCAGTGCTGTCTTCCTGTTCTGAGGGCCTGGATGACAATAGTCAGAACAATATTTGAAGTCAGATGTTACAAGTGTCAGGGCCACTGCCATGCTGAGTTTCTGAAGAGCAGTATTGATCTCTGGCTACCAAGAATGCCAGCCTGGGCAGAGTCAGAGCTTACATTTGTGCCAGTATGTCCTGTTGTGGTAGTTTAACCTGTATGATATAGGATGTATGCATTATAAATGACAACTGTAAAGAGAACAGGAGGTGACAGTTGGGGAAAGGGAAGAGGCTGACTTCCAGCATATAAGAGGAGGACATGAGTCGTTTGACTAGAACTTTTGAGTCACTACAGGCATATATTTTAAATTTTGACTAAATGTTCCTAAATTACACAAATAATGTATTACCAGTAAGCACTTTGTTCAGTAGAGCTTGTTTTTCTACATCTTTTTCAATATCAAGTAACATTGTTAAAAATTAATCTTTTTATGGCACACACCTGTAATCCCAGAACTCAGGGAGGCAGAGGCAGGCGGATCTCTTTGAGTTCGAGGCCAGCTTGGTCTACAAAGTGAGTCCAGGATAGCCAGGACTATGGAGAGAAACCCTGTGTTGAAAAAAACAAAACCAAAATAAAAAATAAAACAGAATGAATCTTTTCCCAATTTCCAAAAACCCATACTGACTCAGGTTAATTTGCATATCTGAAACTTGTTTGTTAAATATAGGTGTGCTGGGGCTGGAGAGCTGGCCCCATACTTAAGCCAGCAGATACTGCTCTTGGAGAGGACCTAAACTCCAGCACCCACAGAGGTGCTCACAGCTGCCTCTAACTCCAGCTCCAGGGAGGGCTGATGCCTCTGGCCTCTGGCCTCTGCAGCTATTTTTGTTCATGTGCTGCACAGGCACACACACACACAATTAAAAAATAAAAATAAATCTTAAAAGTGTAGAAATACTCAATAGGAAAACATCCCACTACACTAATACATTACTCTTATGGTCTGTGTTTTTTACTCTTATTTTATATGCATATTATATATTTATAATTATTGTGTTTGTGTTTTATTTAGAAAATTTTAATTATATAAGTAAAATACAAATATGTCATTATCTATATTTAATTTTTTTACATTTACTTTCCACGCTCATTAACGACTTTAATAGTTAATAGACAGTAGTTCCTATTGTCAGTTTAGTATGTATCTCTTCATTTTAAGTGTTGATGAACGCTTTGTTGGGAATGTCTGGCTGGTAGTAGAAGCTTAGAAAATACAGATCTGAGAGGACCAGACTCCCTAAGGAGTGGAAATTAGAATGTAGGCAGAGGGATTGGATTAAGTGGCCATAAGTAAGTCTGGTGTTAACAATATTTTTGAGTAATACAGTTTTGCGTCTTTGAAGTATTTGACCCATTTCTTCATATTACATATGCAGAAATGCTTGAGTAAGTGATCAAAGTGGTACCTGAGGGTACCAGGTCAATCGTGGTCATCTCTGAAGAACTCTGTTTACTATTTGTACCATTTTTTTTTATTTCTGCTGCTTTCCTTGGTTATTTATTTTGATTTTGAGTGATTGCTTGTGAGTATGATTGTGTATGTGTACAGGCACATGTTTTCCATAGCACAAATATGAAGTAAGAGAACAATTTGTAGGAGCTGGTTCTATCCTTCCATTGTGGGTTTTGGGGGTTGGATTCAGGCCCTTTTGCCAGCTGAGCCCCACTGATTTCTCTGTTTGGTACTTGTCTCCATGTCAGTGCCCTCACATCTTAGTCTCAGTGTTTTGTTCTGATCACTGTATCTCATGATGGAAAGGAAGATACTTAAAGAGAAGCTGGTATGTGCTCTGATTCTGCTTTCATTATGGGAACATCGACTGAAATACCACCCATAAGCTTTTCTTGCAAGAGCCAGAGAGGTGGAAGATTACATACAGAATTAGAGAACTCTTAAATTTTACGTTCTAAAATGGATTGATGTCAGTAATGACTATCATTTATTCTGTGCATCTTTTGTACCCCCATTATGCTCAGTACTTCATCTTATTTTACTTCTTTATGAGAATACCCTGGAAGGTGGGTTAATAAAATCCGAGACAATACAGGACAATACAGTCTAACTTTGAGGAAGGTAAGCTTACTGGACCAGGTAATTGAAGGGAGTGGCATAACTTGCATTCAGGCTAGTGTGCCTGAACCCAAAGTCCATGATCTAGACACCTTGCAAGAAAGGTGGCTGTTAGGAGAAGGGTGACATCTGAGGTAAAGTCTTATTTCCACTATATAAGTGCAGTGGTGGGGTATTATTTTAGGACCGAAATCTTTTTTTTGTAAAACCCATATTGCTTCGTTCCTCTTATCTATAAATAGAGATACTGAATGTTGGCACATACATTTTCCTTTTCCAGTATTATGTTACTTTAATGGTACATTCTGAAGTACTGTTTTCTTTTTAGAAAAACCATGCCAGATGGATCATCTGGATCGAATCCTACTGTCTGGCATCTACAATGTACGAAAAGGAAAAACCCAGCTGCACAAATGGGCTGAACGCCTAGTTGTTCTGTGTGGTACCTGCCTTATTGTTTCCTCAGTGAAGGATTGTCAAACTGGAAAGATGCACATTTTGCCTCTGGTTGGGGGAAAGGTAAGGTTTATAAATTTTAAATATTATCTTGGTCATTAAGGAATGTTAAGGGTAGGCTGGAGAGATTGTCCAGTTGGTAAAGGAAGATCTGGAGGACCTCAATTTGATCTTCAGAATCCCTGTTTATTAAGGACATGAACAAACAATAACATTAACAAACAATAACAACAACACAAAACCAAGTGTGGTGGTACATGTACTCTTAGTTCTGAAGAAGCAATGACAACAGATCTCTGGGCCTTGTTGCCCTGCCAACCTAGCCCATTTGTCAACTCCTGGTGAATCAGAGACCCTGTTTGAACAGACAAGGTGGGCTGCTCTCAAGTAATGACTCCCAGGTGGTTCTATGGTCTCCACATGCATATATGTGCATGCACATATGAACACACACACACAGCAACCTAGGCTGTAGCTCAGTGACACAGTGCTTGTCTAGCAATTGTGAGTCTCTGGGTTTAATCCTCAGCATTGAAAAAAATGAAAGGAAAGGAAAGGGAAAAGGAAAAAAAGGAAAAGGAAAGAAAATATTCTGCCTGATTTTCATAGAAACGAATAGGAATATTATAAAAGATTATATCAGAGGCTGTTGGGAGGTTCCAGAGCTCTCTAATGTCCCAGTGCTGTTGCAGAACTGTCTGCTCCATACTCAGGGACTCAGTGCAGTAGCCGATAACACCAAGATGCTGTTACCAGGATGCTGCATAGAAGCTGCTTTTGGAAACTAGAAGCAGCTTCCAAGATAAATTCTTTGAGGTTTCTTCTTTTTGCCCATTAGTTTAAAACAGAGAGTTGGGTGGTCATGAGCCTCAATTATGCAGCTAGGGAAGTGTGACAAATCTGTATCTGTCCTAGAAAAGGTCATTTGCTAGTTAGACCAAAGTGACAGGTGCCCATAGGTAGGTTAATATTTATAGGACGCTAGCTTCAATGTTTTGAGGCTTGACTAGCATAACTAGTGTGAACTGAAGAGGATTCACAGTCAAAATGACCTTTGAAAATCATGTTTTGAAGTGTGCAGTTGGTCTAGATATATATCAATATAGACTATAATACATGTATTAAAAAGACAGATAACATGGACTGGAGAGATGGCTCAGAGTGCAAAAGTGCTTGCTCCGAAGTCCTGGAAAAAACCAGGAAAAGTTATGTTAATGAAGATATCCATAAACTCATCAAGAAATAAACTCATTTCAGATTGAGGTGGAAATAAATGGGTACCCTGAAAATAAGTATGCTTAGGATTTTGTGAGACAAAGTAGAACAACAAAAATTCGGAAATCAGAATCCTGGGGAGGATTCAGGAAAACCTTAGGAATGGAAATATGATTTAAATATAATTTAAAAATAATGGGCTGGAGACATGGCTTAGCATTGGCTGCTCTTATTCAGGACCCAGATTCAATTCCAGTGGCATCCACAGGGCAGCACACATCTATCTGTAACTCCAGTTCCAGGGAGTCCCATGTTCTCTTGGCCCAAGACATGTGCAGTCACACACAGACACATTAATAAAAATGAAAACTGAAAATTTTAAAACATTTTTTTTTTACATTGGAATACTTCAGTCAAGATTTAGAGAATCATACATAGTTAAATACTGAGGAAGTTTTATGAATTACTGATAAGAAATAGAAATTTGCTGGGTGTAGTGGCACACACCTGGAATCCCAGCATGCAGAGAGGCAGGGGCAGGTGGATCTCTGTGAGTTTGAGGCCAGCCTGATCTACAAAGTGAGTCCAGGACAGTCAAGGCTACACAGAGAAACCCTGTCTCAAAAAACAAAACAAAACAAATTAAACATTTCCATATAATTATGTATATAATTATGTTAATTGGTATTATATAAATAGGCATTTTAGTTTTATATATGTGCAACTTTGGAAATTATTAACTATTAATGGTCAGATGGTCCTTTTATCATTTTGTAGTGGGTGGGGCTTCTTGCCACAAACCTTTTTCCATTAGTCTTTCTTTTTGTTTATTTTTTTTGTTTGTTTGTTTAAGGCAGGGTCTCACTATATACCCCTGGCAGGTCTGGAACACCCAGAGACCTCTCTTCCTCTGCCTCCCAGTGCTGGGATTAAAGGTGTGTTCCACCCCACCCCCCAGCAAAGTTTTTTGTTTGGTTTGGTTTTTTAAATTGGAAGGGTGAGTTGTACAGAGATATAATTTAATCTCTAAAATGAAATTCACTTAATTTTTAAAAAATTATTTACTCCTTTCATTTTATTTTATGTGTGTGACTGTTTTATCTGTATGTGTATATGTGCACCATTTGTGTACCTGGTGCCCTTCCAGGCTAGAGAAGACATCAGATCTCATGGGACTAGCGTTACAGATAGCTGTGAGCCACCTAACATGTTAGGATCAGAACTCTGGTCTCCTGCAAAGATATCAAGTGTTCGTAATTACTGAGCCATCTTTCCAGTTCCTCATAGTAAAACATTTAAATTAATATATTTATTTATTGGTTTTCAAGACAGGGTTTCTTCTGTGTAGCTCTGGCTTTGAACTCCCAGAGATACATCTGCCTCTGCCTCCCTAGTGCTGGAATTAAAGGCATGCACCATTACCGGGCAATTATTCTAGAACATTATCTGTTCGTTTCAATGAAATTCTTTGTTTCGACAGCAATTTCTATAGTTCACTGATTTCTTAACAATGAACAATGATTATGTTGTGAATACCATAATTTAATGTTGCAAAAATTCTGTAGTTTTAATGAGTCTGTACAAGGTGCTTTTTTTTTATTTTTTTGCTCAAAGTATTTTGTGTTTCTGCCTCTTGGTTCTGTCTTTAGTAAGCACTAGAATGTATGATTTGCAAGTATAACTTGTAAGCCAATTTGTGGCTGGTCTGCCAAGATTCAGAAGCAGTGTCATCCAAAGACAGAAGTGGGTCCTTGGTGGTGGGAAGAGTGTCTCCTTAGCAAGTCTGTAAGTTGAGCTGTCCCAGTTTACGGAAGAGTCCCCCTTTTTTCTTTTTTTGAGACAAAGATGTCTAGGTAGCCCGGAATGACCTGGAATTCTCTTTGCATCTGCCTCCTGGGTGCTGGGATTACATGTGTGTACCCCCACATCCCGCCTTTGTTGTGGTTTGATTTTCCTCTCCATAATGGATGTTGATGTTGTGCGTTATTTCATACTCTTGTTGGTTTTTTGTATATGTTCTTTGGAGAGATGTCTGATCAGAATCTTTGCCATTTTAAAAAGTGTGTCTTGTTACTGCTTTTTGACTGTCATTTCTGATTAGTGGTTTTGATTTTCTCCTCCTCTTCTTCAGATAGAAGAAGTGAAGCGCCGGCAACACTCCCTTGCTTTCAGCTCAGCTGGAGCCCAAGCCCAGACCTATCATGTCAGCTTTGAGACTTTGGCTGAGTACCAGAGATGGCAACGACAGGCATCTAAGGTTGGAAACTTGTATAGGAGTTGAGGATGTAGCAACAAGTGCCCTTAACATCACACTTGGTTTTCCGTAGGCATTTCGCTGAGTCATTCCTTATTTATACTTGCAGGCAAAATGTTTTCAGGACGTTTCCCTCTGTACCATCTTTGTGAGATGTGTCTTAGGTGGACTTAAGACACAGTGAAGTTTGCCCTTTAGAGGAATTGAGACATGAGATTTGCATTGCTTCCCATCTGCCACATTGGTCACTGATTGATATATCTGTTTCATGGCTTATAGCCTACAGCTTCATGTCTGTACACTTTTAGAACAGCCTTGAAGAAGCACTTAAAGGTGACCTTATTGATGGGACATAACCTGTGATGGTGTCACAAATCCCTCTTCTGGTGTGTTGAGGATAGCTGACGTTTCAGCATAGCTTCTTAGCTGCTAAAGATGCATTACTCTAATGTGTGCTGCAAGTCCAGAACTGCTGCCCTTTGTTTTCTTGGCAGCAGTATGCAGAAGAGGCACCACAGTGCAGTGGCATGTCTCAGGACACAAGTGAGTTTCATCATGTTTTAAACACATTATAGCCATATTTATTAGTGTGGCATTACAGGTTTTAAAGATGATTCAGGGTTTTTTTGTTTGTTTGTTTGTTTTTGTTTTTTTTCCTGTGTGTATCAGTTATAAAATCTGTTCCATGTAAAACTGGTTTCACTTGTGAGTAACTTCCATCCTTCTTCCTCTTTAAAGAGAAGTTACTGTTTCTTGACCATCTTTGGCATACTCAACAATGTGCTATATGCTTTCAGTAGAAGAAAATACTTTACAGAGATGTGATGCTACAAAAGGAATTTTGTCCCACACTGTTTCTTATTAAAACTTGCCTATTTTGAGTCAATGTATCATTGTTTCTGATATGAAATGTTAAATTTTAATTCCCTATGGTGACATAAGCAGCTTTTTTCTTTTCCTTTCTTCTTTTCATCCTTTTCTTTCTTCCTTCCTTTTTATTAAAGATAGGGTCTCATTTACATTGTATTGGCTGGCCTGAAACTTATTCTGTAGCCTAGGCTCACCAAACTTTTAGTGATCCTCCTGCCTCAGGATCCCAATTACTAGAATTTTAAGCATAGACCCACTATGGATTTTTGTTTTCAACTTTTTGTTGTTTTTGATAGGCTGGCCTTAATCTCCCTATGTAACCAAGGCTGGCTTTGATTTACTAATCATCCTATATCCACCTCCCCAGTGCTAGAATTACAGGCCTTTTGTTTTTTAAAGCAATTTATAGTTTTAGGGAAAAGTAAAAATTAACTGGTTTTTATAAATGAATAATAGCATCTCTACTTTTTCCCCTTTCTTAGTTTATAGTCAGTACTTTTTGTATAAATGCCATTCTAGCCTGTGTTACATGAAATCACTCAATAGCTCAGGAGGCTTTTCTTTTTGCTCTTTTTCAGGTAGTGTCCCAGCGGATCAGCACTGTGGACCTCTCATGTTACAGCCTTGAGGAGGTTCCTGAGCATCTCTTCTATAGTCAAGATATCACCTACCTCAACCTGCGACACAACTTCATGCAATTAGAAAGACCAGGAGGCCTTGATACACTCTACAAGTATGTAGAGAAGAGGTTTCCAGACTACTATGTTGAAAATGAAATGTTCACACTTTCGGTGGACAAGTTGACTGAATTAATCCATTCCTCATTTCTATAACAAAGTAACCAGAGGCTGGTAGTGTGTAAAAATAAAAGATTTAAATGTAAGATCAGATAGTCCATTCGCTTCAGGATATCATGGTGGATGGTGGGTGCCCACATAAGAGGGAGAAGTGGGATGGCAAGACAGGAAACCAGGGATATTTAGTGCTCAGTGCTTGCTCTTTTATAACAACCCATTTATTTTGGGAACTAACTCACTGCGTAATCTTTTCCCAGGACAAAATGTTCAGTGACATAATTACTTCCTCTTCCTCTTTTCTGTTTATTTATTTTAGTGAGGTTGAGGATTGAACCCAAGACTCTCTGTATGCTAGACAAGTGTTCTGCCACTGAGCTATACCCTAACCCTCACCTCTTACAGGTCTGTCGTTTTCAGTCCTGCCACACTGATACCATGCTTCTACCATATGAACCTTTGAGGGATGAATTCATTGGCACATTCCATCATATTTTCTAAATTTTTACTGAAGCACAATTTTTATTCACACAATCTCTCTCCTCGTTATCTCGTTATTCTCCCTATAAAACAAGGTTGATGAAATGTTCTGTTTCAAAGACTATAATGAATTACCATTGATTTTCATAATCTGTTAGTGGTTTGTTTTTCTTTTGTCTTGAGACAGGATCTCAGTGTGTAGTTTTGGCTGGCCTGGAACTGAATTAATTTGTAGCCCAAGCTGACCTTGAACTCATAGAGATCCACCTGCCTCAGCATCCTGAGTGCTGTCATTAAAGGCATGTGCCACTATGCCAGGCTTAGGATAATCTTTTTATTAATACTAAAACATATTCTGCATTGATGATAAAGCATGATTTGCAGCCATGGTAGATTGAGAGATTCCATAAGTGGACAGTTTTTTAATCAAAAGTTTTGAATCGAAATGGCTGTAAGCTGATCAGTCTTTGTCTTTTCTTTGTGTCTGCTCCCAAGTCTTTTGTCATTCCTGAAACCTTTCTCTGCCGATAACGGAAACATTTCATCCCTACAAGATTGTGATCTATGTTTTTTTTTTTTTTTGTTTGTTTGTTTTTGTTTTTTTCTTTTATCTTTTTTGTTAGAATATATTTTACCTTCCTACTCTCCCCACATTTCACCTTATATTTTCACCTAAAACAGCATGAGAGACCAGCCTGGGCTACATTAAGTGAGACCACGTCTCAAAAAATTACACAAAACACAAAAAGTGGATGCCCATGAATACTAACAATATGTGATTGTAGGCTTTTACTGGGGAAGGGAAAAATTGAAAATCAAAGCAAACTGTTTTTTTTTTGTTTGTTTTGGTTTGTTTTGATTTTTCGAGACAGAGTTTCTGTGTAGCCTTGGCTGTCCCGGACTTGTTTTGTAGACCAGGTGGACTTGAATTCAGAGATCCACTTGCCTCTGCCTCCTTGAGGTGTTAAAGGTGTGTGCTAACACACCCAGCTAAAGCAAAGTGTTTTACATTACATGGTGAATAATGTGCTTTAAAATGACATGTTTTACATCCTCGTGTTAGTAACATAATTCTTACCCATATAATCTTCAGAAACACACTGGTATTTAAAATCTAATCTTTTACAAGTACAAGTATATGTCAAGTAAATATTTAGTAATGATGCAGGTATTTGACTCATATTTGTATAGTAAATTAAGATAAGCTATAATATTAAAGAAGTCAGTCTTTAGAATTTTTTTTTTTCTGAGTTGCCCTGAAGCTAGAATTGATCTAGTTACAGAGCTTGGGCAGAGATTCTGAAGTCAAGGCACCTGGACAAAGAATAGGAAGCAATCAAGTCAGGTCACCTGGAAGTCAGACGTTGAGGTTTGGAAGAGGAGCCTTAGAGTAAGGTACCATGGGTTCCATTCTCAAGGGCAGGAGGACAGTGTCTTTGACTTATCATCATCTTACACTTGTATGATATAAAACATGATGTTTCGTATACCTGTTTTTTGGCCACACTATCTCAAGGCAAGATAATATGGAAACTTTTATTCTGTGAACAGATGGCAGCAACACAGGATTCATGTAAATCAGATCAGTTTACCATACAAGGCTGTCAGATGTTTTCAAGCTCATCTGATCTATTTATTTCAAGTGACATTTGAGCCAATATAATTTCAGTGTAAAAAGAGTTGCTTATGCTGGGTGTGGTGGCCCTTGCCTTTAATCCCAGCACTCAGGAAGCAGAGGCAGGATATCTCTGTGAGTTCAAGGCCAGCCTGGTCTACAAAGGGAGTCCAGGACAGCCAGGGATACACAGAGCAACCCTGTCCTGAAAACCAAAAAAAAAAAAAGAGGGGGGGTTGCTTATAATGTGCTATGTATTTGTTATTGTGGTATCTGAATAGATTGTTTTGTATATTTCATGTTGACATTTAGTAAAGTAAGATTAAGTGTATTAAGTGTGACTCAATAGAAAGTGATTGTTGCAGCATGAACTCCCATGTACATTTTCTGCCTCATTAGGGGAATTCTCTTGACCAGGTTTCATTGACAGCGTGGACTATGTTTTAACTACTTTACTAGCCTCTGTGTTCATAAAACATTTGTTAGCACATAAATGAAAACATGTTTTTAAAACAGATTATTTGGTGCATATTTAGCTGCAAATGGAGACAAGACTTTGAGTTTGAGGCTGGTCTATGCTACATTATAAGTTCTAGGCTGTTCTGGGCTACATAGAAGGACCCTGTCTTCAACAGCAATAACAAAATAGTCAGTAAACAAAATAAATCATCAAAGTCCATTGATGGTCTTCCTGTAAAGACATATAATGGATATATTAGTTATTCATACCATCACAATATGGAAATATGGTCTGTATTGTGCCTTTGTTTTTAGATTTTCTCAACTGAAGGGCCTAAACTTGTCCCATAATAAGCTTGGAGTGTTTCCTGTGTTGCTGTGTGAGATTTCTACCCTGACTGAACTCAACCTTTCATGTAATGGATTTCATGACTTGCCAAGTCAGATTGGCAATCTGCTAAAGTAAGTGTTAGCTCTTCCTAGGTTCTTCTTTCTTTTGCGGGGACCTCCTGATCTTAGGATGCAAGCAATACTTTGAGCTTTCATGGTGAGATAAGTCATATCCTTACCAGGATTCTATTAAGCAATGGCTCTTGACACCAGAGGTGACTATGCCACCAAGCAGTGACCCATTCCCTCCATTTCAGCAACAGAGACCCTAGGTCTTTAGTGTCTGAAGCCCCACCCTTAAAGAGTTATGACTAAGCCTCTGTTTAGTCTCCATGGGCCAAGATTTGGGGGATTTTGTCATGTTTGGATTGTTAATGATTAGTGACATGGCTTAATAATGAATTACAAGCCCTATTGTTGGTTCTGTCTGTAAGTTTGTTTGTGTGAGCTGTTCCATAATGCAGGCTTGTTTGTTTTCCACAGTCTTCAGACCCTCTGCCTCGATGGCAACCTTCTCACCACTCTACCCGATGAATTGGGAAACCTGCAGCAGCTTACTTCTCTGGGAATTTCCTTCAACAATTTTAGTCAAATTCCTGAGGTTTTGGAGAAACTCACCATGTTAGATAAAGTGGTTATGGCAGGAAACTGTTTGGAAGTCTTAAACCTAGGGGTGCTGACCAGGATGAGCCATGTTAAGCATGTGGATCTAAGGTGAGGCCACTCTGTATGAGAACTTCCTTAGCTTTGCTGTGATGGACCTTGATGGCTTCTCCTCATAAGGACTTCTTTACTTCTTTAGAACATTAGGAATTTAAAACAGCATAAAAATAGATGTTCTCAGGTCTGTAGTAAAACGTTGTTATTCACGCAGTAGCAGAGAGTAAAGATCTGGCGGGTTGTCAATGACAGACTTAGCTTGCTGACGACTGTCTGACGTACTCTTTCAACAGCATTGACTGAGAATTTCTATTTTCTTGAACCTTTATCTGTAGTGGATTTCAGTATTTTATTTTTATTTTTTTATTGTCAAGAGAAGGTACAGTATTGTTTCATTGTTTTAATGAGCATTTGGTTATTTATGAGTGATGTTGAACATTGTTTTGTATGGAGACTAGTGGTTTCCAGTTTTCTATAAATTTAACCATTTTTCTGTTGAGTCACTTTTCCCTTGGTAACATTATGTTGTCGTTGAAATGTTAAAGGCTTCAAAACTAAAAACCTTCTTAGGAGTTGTGTTTTGTAGTGACAAGCTTTTCCTAAAGGAAGGTGGTAGAGGATGTGCGCTAGGTCTTTTCTTATTTCAGAACACTGATAGTGAGCCCTGAAAAGACATAGACAGGGATTTAGCAGTGCACAGAAGGAGAACAGGCTAGTTTGTGACAGTCATATAGGTGTAGAGAAAGAAACAGAAACATTTTGTGAAGTTTGCACTTAAACCATTCGTGTACATTTAGGTTGTTCTCTGCTTAGTGCATATGAGTCTTAGCCCTAGAGAAAAAGAGGTATAGCCACAGAGAAAGGGCAGCTGTTCCTGTCACTTAGCTTCTCACTTGCCCAGAGCATGCCTATTCCCCACTTGACCTTACTAGGTACTCAGATGTTGGTGTATATAGTGCCTTTTTCCCTCTCCAATTTGTGTATGTGTTTACCAGTTCTAACTCAGCTGGGTCTTGAGTTTTTTTTGGTTTTTTGTTTTTGTTTTTCCTGTAAATCAACTCTGGTTGTGTTCTGTAGTACTTTGAAAAATGAAGCAGGTAATGAAATTCTCAAGTTCAGTACAGAGAGGAAAGGGTCATACCTTGCCTATGTTTTTATACATGTAATAGAAATTCTTTTCAATTATTTTCCTACTTCTGAATATTAAGGATGAACCAGTTGAAAACGGTGATTATTGAAAATCTGGAGGGAAATAAACACATCACTCACATGGATTTGCGGGACAATCAGTTGACTGATTTGGACCTTAGCTCCTTATGTGGCTTGGAGCAGCTGCACTGTGAGCGGAACCAGCTGAGGGAGCTGGCACTCAGTGGCTTCTCCCTTCGAACCCTCTACGCCAATTGGAACAGTGAGTTTTCTATCTAACCTCCTGTTTTGCTCTTTCACCTGTAGTCTGAGCTTTCTGAGAAGTGTGGTGTCTGTGGTCCTTCTCAGCCACTCTGCAGAATGGAGTTGTGTCCCTGTGCTTTCTCTTTTAATTTTGCCAGTAGCCCTGAAGCAGTGGATATATACATAAAGAGACATGGCAGGGTACTTTGAGAGTCATTGTGTGAGCACAGTAAGAGGCATTTTGCAAAATCATAGGGGTCGGGTAGGTGGATGAGCTTGTTCAAACCAGAGCATCTGTTATGAAGTAGGCGTTGGTACACTTACAGCCAAGGGCCTAAATCTGTCCTAGTCCTCCTTTTTGCATAGTCTATAAAGAATGGTGTCTTAGTTAGGGTTTCTATTGCTGCAACAAAACACCATGAAAAAAAGTTGGGGAGGAAAGCAAGTTTGGGAGGAAAAGCTTACATTTCCACATTGTGATTCATCACTGAAGGAAGTTAGGACAGGAACTCAAAACAGGGCTGGAATCTGGAAGCAGGAGCAGATGCAGAGGCTGTGGAAGTATGCTGCTTATTGGCTTTCTTCTTGTGACTTGCTCAGCCTGCTTATCAAACCCAGAGCCCTCCCCAATTGATCACTAATTGAGAAAATGCCTTACAACTGGATTTCATGGAAGCATTTCTTCAACAGAGACTCTTTTCTTTCTGATGACTCTAACTGTATAAGTTGACACAAAACCAGATAGTATAAATTGTTTTTATATTTTTTAAAAGTTGGGTTAAAAATTATAATAATATTTGTGACATGAAATTTAAGCATTTATATTCATAAGTTAAGTTTTATTGGTATGTACTCACAGGTTTACGCATCAGTTTTTTCATATGGAGTAAGGCACTGTTATGGTCCAAAAACCCTGAAGTGTTTCTTTTAGCCTTTTAAAGAAAAAGTTGGGGCTGGAGAGATGGCTCAGTGGTTAAGAGCACTGTCTGTTCTTCCAGAGGTCCTGAGTTTAATTCCCAGCAACCACATGGTGGCTCACAACCATCTATAATGAAATCTGATGTGACGGCATACATTCAGACAGAACATTGCATACATAAATAAATAATTTTTTAAAAAAGTTTAAAAGTTTCCCAGTCTCTAATGGTTCTAGTGTGAGAAGACCCTGTTCCAGTAGTATAGTGAGCACAAATGCCAGAATCAGACATGTGTGTGCTCTCCACAGTTAACCATTGGCACAGTGGTAATAAATAAACAAGGGTTTGTGGTTCCCGTGACAGAAATCTGTTATACAACCTGCCTACCTTGGTAGCCTGGCTGAGGTGTTCTTTTATTCTAGTCGTAATTACTAATACCAACTCTTATGTCATACAGTAGACAGTATATATGTCTATATGCACATATGTGGTTTATAGAATGAATATAAGTTTAAAGAGACTGCAGAAGAGTTTAAGAGGTTTCAGAGAGTCAGTATTGATAAGATAATGAATCAGACAAGTGCCAGGAGAGAGCTGTTGTAGTTTGGTTTGAGAGCAAAGCTACAGAGTTCAGTTCCAAGGTGAACGGCTGAACAGAACCATGGTCTGAGAGTTGGGAATGGATTAAGAGCAAGAAACAGCATGTCAGTCAGGTCCAGGTCCAGGTCCAGAGAGGAAAACAGATAGACCGAATAGGTAGTTGCAGACCACATGAAGATCAGGAGATTGAGCTGAGCCTGAAGCTCAGGAATAGTAGGGTAGGCCTTTGTCTGTCTGTCTGTCTGTCTGTCTCTCTCTTTCTCTCTCTCTCTTCAGGTATCAGATGGTAGGTTGGTGTGTATTCACACACACACACACACACACACACACACACACACACACACACACACACACAC
>NW_026596034.1:25927039-25983913 GCF_907164565.1 Psammomys obesus
CACACACACACACACACACACACACACACACACACACACACACACACTCTTTATGGAGTCCAGGTAAGGGAGTTATACTCTTTTTCCTGGCCTGGGATGTCCAATAAGTTATTGGGCTTGGTTTTCCTCATGTGATTTTAATATGTCTCTGTGCCACTACAGTCTCAGCTAATGCTAATAAACTTATAGAGTAGCTTCCTTTGTCACCAGGACTGCATGGGTGGAACCTGACATCTGGGTCACCCATGGGGCTGATTTATCTTCTCTCAAAATGGAGTCAAAGCTGCTGTGCCCAGCCTGAAAAACCACTGTTCACACAATGTGGAGTGACTTAGCGCAGAGCTTATCTTCATCTCAGCAATTAGAGGGGTCTGTAGGAATGTTTTTCAACGTGTAAGACCTTATGTGTGTAGAAACTACTGTTTGTCTGTTTCAGACAGAGGCCATTTTTATGGAGAGCTTTTTGCCAGTTAGGCTTGTTATGTATTTTATTTTGGTTTTCGGTGTTTTAAAGCAGTTTCACTGTAGCCCCAGATGTAACCTCCCAAATACTGTTATTGTAGTTGTGCTTTAGCATGGTTGGCAGTTTTCTATGTTTAAGGAAGGGAAGGAAAGGAAAGGGAAAATGTTTAATTTCACCAATTGCCAGAAATGAAGATTTAAATAATATTTTATAATCATCACATTCAAAAGAGAAAGTGCTAAATGTAACCAGAGACTAGACTCAGTATCTTCTGGAGTCCTCAGCCAGAGCCAGTGACTTAGGAAACCACCTCAGAAGAAGGTGGTCCTATCAGAGAAGTGGCACATCTGTATGAACAGTGATTTTCTGCTGGCATTTATCACAGGGCTACTAACACATAGAGGTATTGTTACAGTGTTGTAGCATGGTGAAAGCAAAGGACTTTTAACAGGAAAATGGGTAAATTAGCAATGATGTATTTACACAATAGGTTTTATACAGTAGTGGAAATGAAGCTTTTTGTATTGGTGCAGTTAAGTCTTGGAAACAGCTTTTGATTAAGAAAGAAAAACCTCATGATCATAGTGTATTGTATAAGTTATGCCAAAACGTAAACACAGAAACAGCATTCTGTAGGTTTAAAACCATGCCACAAATGATAAAAATTCAGGATGATGTTTGATTCTTGGTGTTAAAGCAAAGCATATAAGGTAGATATCCACATGTTAAGAGCTAGCTGATGATAGTGGAAAGGGGCTTATTGGTTTTTTCCTTTGCTTTTCTGTGTCTATGTTATTAGGATAAAAGATGTTAGGGACTCAGTTCTGTTGTCTTTCATCATGTTATAGAGGCTTCACTCATGGTTTAGATTAGTTTTTTGAGTCAAAAGGTCCAGTTGCCGAGCAGGGCTACAAGATGGCTCTGTGATGGAGCTTAACGTAACCAAGCCTGATGACCTGAGTTCTAGCCCTTGGACCTACAGTGTGGAAAGAGAGAACTAGCTCCCACACATTGCGCTCTGGCCTCCACATGACACCTGCCTATAGATACAGACATACATGCGTGCAGAGATAAATAAGTATAACAATAATAAGAGAAAAAAATGCCTGTTGAGTAAAAACTAGGTGTTGTGGTCCACACTTGTAATCTGCCAGTACTTGGGAGGATGAGGCAGGAAGATCAAAGTTTCAGGGTAGCCTGAGCTACAAAGCCAAATACTATTTTGCCTACCTTTTCCTTAAGAAAGCTAAAGCAATAATAACAACAACCAAATGTACTAAGTGTTAACTGCCACTGTCTGTACATTGATGCTATGACAGCTAATCAATACAGCCACTTTGAAAATGGTTAGTGCATCTACTAGAACTAACCCTGTCTGGTATACCCAAGGTTCCTCTCTTGGCTCATAATCACCTTCTGTGTGTGTGGATTAGTTCTCATGTATATGGACAAGATATTTGTAGTCACTCTAAATTGGAGAAGCCGTAAATGTCCAGCAATCTTAAACTGAGTAGTCATGGTGTATTTGCCAGTCAGCTGGGAGGGTCCTTATGTTCAACCACATAGAAACCATGTCTGGACAAAGAGGAGCTGTCTTCAGGTGCTAGCTTCAGCAACTTTTATATCCCATGGCATGGCAGTTGGGTAGTCAGGCCTGGTGGCTCCCTCTAGTGTTACAACTCTCACACAGGTCTTTGGTAGTAGGGCCCTTAGCCCTACATGTGTTGCCTAGGAAGTCAGGATTCCTCAGCCTGTGGCAGCAGTTAGTATTGTAGCTTCGAGACAGACCTAAATATCAGGAATCCTCATCCCCTGATAGCAGCCACTGTTACAGTTCCCAGATCTGGGGTGTCTGAAGACGTGGCAGCTCTCTGGTATTCTTCCAGTAACCAAGGCCTGCAGTTGTTCTGCCTCCTTATAGCCTCGGTTGTTGTTCCAATTCAGATCTCTACCCTCTTTACCTTCTCTGTGCTTCCTGTGCCACTCCTGTCCCTAGCCTGGGTCCTCCCTCAGCTGCCTCTTTTTGGTCAATGTCACAGTAAACAGATGCTGTTGCCCTTTTGTTACTGCTGCTGCTGCTGGCTGCCAGGCTTGCCACTCTCCTTAGCTGCTTCTTCAGCTCTCAGGAAGCCACAGTTTTGCTACCATCACAGCTTAGCATGCTCCACTGTCATGTTGTACTGCCTCAGCCACCACTGTTGCTCTGCTGTCTCTGCGGCTGCTTTCCTTGTATCAGCTTAGCCTCCTCTGGTAAAGGAGACAAGAAAAGATAACTTGAGAGAAGTCTTGTGTTAGGGCTAAATGTTGTGTCTACAAGCCGGCTCATCAAGTGCTCTTGCTTATAGCCAGAGAATAGTGCTTACAGCAATCACAGCAAACCTCTCATGCAAAGTAAGGTTTGTATTTACACCACTCTTAGCTATCCATCTGCTAGGCCACTAGGGTTAAGTGTTTCTTTCTGGCCTAGGTAAGAATGGTCACAGAGTCATTTAGGATTCATCAAGGCTTGTGACAATAAAAAGTTTCATGTAAATGGTTTCAACCAGTCCCGGCTTGAGGCAGTCACTTGAGGAGCCCCCCCTTCAGGAGCTGCAGCAAATAACAGTATAGTTGTCATGTACTTCCCTCAGGCTTCTGAGGTGTGTTCCTAGAGGTCAGTGCTGGCCTAAAGTCCTTCGGCTGGCTGATACTCATTTTGCTTAACACAGTCAGGGGCAGCAAGGGAGAGTCCAGTTTCTGCCAGTTAAGACACCAAATTGCATGCTGGGTGTAGTGGCACACACCTTTAATTCCAGCACTCGGGAAGGCAGAGGCAGGCAGATCTCTGTTAGTTGGAAGCCAGCCTGGTCTACAAAGCAAGTCTAGGATAATAACCAAGGCTACACAGAGAAACCCTGTCCCCCAAAACAAAACAAAAACAGAAACAAAAAAGGCACCAGATTGCCTTACCTCCCAACACCTTTGCATATTTATAGGAAAATGAACATCAGAAGGAATGTTTACTGTAAGAGCTTAAATAGCATCAGTAACACTAGTAGTACTTTTTGCCAGATTTTATAACACTATAACAAAGTTCAAAACCCTTCAGTGCCCTAGGAAGGAATGCGTCTCTCTGGTCTGTTTCATATTCATAAGAAAGAACATTAAAAAATATATAGCCAAATGCAATAGTATGAACAAATGCCATAAGCACGATGTGGAGTGAATGAAGTCAGATCAAAGCATATACCAGAAAGAGAGAAGAGGATCAGGCCATCCTCAGCTACATAGCGAGTTCAAGAACAGCCTGGGCTACACGAGACCTTGTCTCAAAATGAACCAAGCACAGCAAAGTATCTGTATCCCTGTGATTACAAGTGTGCACCACCATGCTAGGTTTATGCAGTACTAGGGTTAGAACCCAGTTCCTCCTGCATGCTAAGTAAGCACTGCCAACTGAACTACATCCCCAGACATCATGTACCCTTTTATCCCAGTACTTGGTGAGGTAAGGTGGGTTTATGAGTTCAAGACCACTTGGCCTGCCCAAAGAGCTCCTGTGGAAGTGGGCCATAGAGGAAATTTTCAGTTTTATAAATAGCAAGTGTTGTCTAGTATTTGGAGCCAGGATAGAGAATGTTATCTTTGAATGGGTAGTGGCTAGAAGAGGAGATGAAGAAATGCTCTATCTGTCTGCTAGGCCACTAGGGTTAATTCTCCTGGGAGTTGGTAATACCTTGTTTGATGATGTGAGCATTAGTGTGTGCAATACTTAAGATTGTTTCTCTATCTGCATTATTCTTCAGTTAAAAGTAAAATTATTTTTACTAAAATTTCAGATATTGGCGCTGAAGAGATGGCTCTGTGGTTAAAAGTTCTCAGTGCTCTTGGAGAGTTCCTAGCACCTATATTAGGCTCTCACACAGTTGGCTGTTAATTCCAGCTCCAGGGGATCCAGTACCTATGTCCTCTGAAGGCTCCTGCACTGTATGTTCATAACACACACACACTTAATTAAAATATATTCTTTTTAATATCCAGGTATTAATTTTCCAAGTTACGAACTCAGTGTACTGTTAACATTAGCGTCTGCCTGCTGTAGTGTAAGTGCACAAGACCCACAGTTAGTAGTTGCCTGTGTTTTCAAAGACAGACTAAACAGTAGTCAGAGTGAGTTGCCGTAGTTTTATCTGTAGTCATCTCCATAAAGACACTTTTGCTTTGTTTACCAGTTCTTCCTTTTAAGGAAAAAAATGCGTATGTATGTGTAGGAATGTGCAGTTGCTCAAAAAGTCTGGCAGCATCCGATCTGGAAGCGGGAGTTAAGAGGCTGTTGAGAGCTGCCTGCTGTGGTGCTGGAACCTGAACTCGGGCCCTCTGGAAGAGCAGTAGCTGCTCTCAACCATGAGCCGTCTCTCCAGCCCCATCCAGAAGTTCTTCCTCCTCCTTTTTCTCCTCTTTCCCTTCCTCCTCTTCCTCTTCTTCCTTCTTCTGTCTCCTGAGAACATTGCTAACATGTTGTTTTTCTCACAGGGCTGACAGCAGTGAATGTCTACCCAGTACCCAGCCTGCTCACTTCTTTGGAACTCTCCCGGTGAGTTTGTCCATAAGGGTGGCACTTGTCTTGATTTGGGGGGAGGGAGTAAAGGAAGAGGGAGAGAGAACTATTGTGTGGCCAAAGGAAGGAGCTTCTGGGAGAGTAAGGGACTTGGATCTCTTCTGTCCGAATAAACAAAATGTTACTTAATCCCACAGCCCTCATGCTATGTGTAACCACCATCTTCACTTTTTTTGTCTGAATTTCTCACAAGAGCTCTATTTCCTTACTTCCCATTTTCTTATCCTGACAGCAGCTCACTTTATGCCTTCTTTAATTCACTTTTTTCTCTATTGACACTTGCTCTCTCTTTTTAAAACATCTTTCAAACTGGCTAGTACAGTCTCTTTTTAATGCTAGCTTAGTCATTGCTTCTCTCTCTTTGGTTCTGTTTTCTCTTACAGCAGTCACCCCCAGGTCTGCTTTCAATACTGTGCTGTTATGGATGCAGTGTCACTGATTCCAGTGATGTCAGTCACCACAAAGTGCTGGCATCAACCAGTTTTCTAGACCTCTTCTCTCAGGTCAGGCTCATCTGTCCAGGTCTTCACTAGTTAGTTTTGCTATACACATCCCTAGCCTGAAACCTGTGCAAAATTAAATTCATCTCCCACTGCACCAGTTTTATTTCCTGTGTCTGTACACACTTGGCACTGTCATATGCCTGGCCATCCAGGCCAGAAGCCTGAAAATAGCTTTCATCCTTTATTCTGCTCCTTCCTATAGCTAATCTCCTCCAAGTCATTGCCGTTTTTGCTCCCTTAGCACTTCTGGAATTTCTTCTCTCTAGGCTTGTATCATTTCTGATTATTCTTCTTTTTATTGACAGAATCATCTTAACAGGGCTTCATTTACCAATAATCTATCTAAAGCACAAAGCTGATGTTATCTGTACACTGCTTATAAACCCTTGAGGTATCTCCTATACCTGTAGGATCAAGTAAGAACTTTCCAGACATGGCTTTGATCTGGTTCTAGCCTAACTTCGCCTCTGTATCCCATCACTTCATGCTGCAGCGTTATCAGATTGCTTGGCATTCCCTCAGGCATCACACTCCTTCTTGCCTTATCTTTGTACTCTGACTCATGTTGGCATCGTTGCTGGAGTATCTTCATGTAAGGTCGCAGTATAATGTTCTCTGGACTCTAACTCAGATGCCATGTTTCTTAGCAAAGTTGTCTTGGTCTGTTTCAGGCAAAGTGTTCTCTTCACTAAGCTGTGAGAGCAACGTCTGTTTCTCTTACATAGCTCTCACTGTATTCTGACACGTAACTGATCTCAATTCTAGACCTTGAGATCTAGAAAGGGTAGTCACATCTGACAGTGGAAGTCTTTCTGATGAAGAGATGTATTAAATGCTTCAAGTTCACGTTTCCAGTGCTTTGAAACTTTGCCCTACTACTGAGTGCCTTCTGCCTCTACTTTCTCACTGTTATTCCTTCTAGTTTTCTCACAGTTTTTCTTTTCTCTGTGTCATTATCCATGGAATTCCTGATCATCTGTGATGCCACTTCCTCCAGATCACCTCTCATTTTGTTTTACTACACCCTGCTGCTTTTGTTCGAAGTCTTCTCTGAACATGTGATGTAACACAGCTGGTACATATTGCTGTGCACATTTGAGTAATTGTCTCTTTTACCCTTCTTTAACAGTATTTTCTGAGTGATAACTGTATTTCTGGCAGTATCCAAGAGACTTCCTTGGATATAGTGTCGCTGTCCTAAGGTGTTTATATGTGACTTATTACACACGGTGGAGTTTAGTGAAATGAATTCCATTTGTGTGTTGTTTGGATTTTCATAACTATGACAAGAATACCTGAAATAAGCAATTTAAAAGAAGAAAAGTTTATTTTTAGCTTGCAGTTTCAGATCCATGGCCACTTAATGAATGTTACTTTGGGTTCCTGGTGAGGTAATGTTGTATTTATGGTGGCAGCTCACAGTGGCTAACCTCCTGACAACTGAGAAGCAGAGAGGGAGAGGCCAGATCTCCTTCAAGCTCTTTCTTCCTTCTTTTTTCCTTCCTTCTTTCATTTTTTTCTTTCTTTCTTTCTTCCTCCGTCTCTCCTTTTCCTTCCCTCTTTAGTCTTTCTTCTGTTTTTTTTTGTTTTTGTTTTTGTTTTTTTACGACAGTCTCCATATTTAACCCATGATGTTCGTGCTTGCCTCAGCCTCCCAAGTGCTAGGATTATATATGAACCATCACCCTGGCTTAGTTCTACCAATTAATTTTCTAAAAATTAACTATTATTTTATGTGTAAGGGTGTTTTGCCTGTGTGTATATCTATAATACCACATGTATGCCTGGTGCATACAAGTGTCAGAAGAGGGTTTCAGATTCCCTGGGACTGGGTGTGAGATGATTGTGAGTCACTATGTGTATGCTGGGATTTGAACCCCGGTCCTCTGGAAGAGCAGCCAGTGCTCTTATCCACTGAGCCATCTCTCCAGTCCTACCTACCAATTTATAATAGCAGCACAGGCTACTAGAACAAACTGCAATAACTTGTGTTTGGGGAAAACATTTAATGTCGAAGCCATAGTAACTTTTTACATAACAAAATGATTCTTATTCTTTTCAGAAACCTGCTAGAGTGTGTCCCTGACTGGGCCTGTGAAGCAAAAAAGCTAGAAATACTAGATATGAGCTACAATCTTCTTACAGAGGTTCCTGTGAGGTGTGTATGTATAAATGCATATATAATATATGTGTTTAAGTATTTCTAAATTTAGGTTGTCTTTCATTTGTTGGTGACTGTTGAGGAAGGACCTTCCGAGTAGGAGGTACTATAAGGGATGTACTATAAGGGATATAGTGATGACTAAAGCATGGTCTTAGCCTACAAGGAGCTTAGTAAGATTGTGTGACGTACACACACATAACTGCTAACATGTGCTGAAAGTTTCTGGCATGGTTAGTGGCATGATGGTATGAATATACCTGTTCTATAGGGTGAGTTGTTATGAGCTGGAAATTTCCTAAGAACTTCAGTTTTATGATCTTACCTAATCCTTTAAACTAAGAATGCTTAGGTAACCTGTCCATGGTAGCTCTCTCCTGGTGAGCTAGCATTTGAATGTAACAATCTTACCCTGGAGGCGTATTCTTAATCACGACACTTACAAATTGTTTTACAAGTTCAGAAGAACTCTAAGTACTTAGAGAGTGCTTTGTGGTAAAATGACATTTGAATTGACCTTTACCAGATGGCAAGATTTATCTAACTTGAGGAAGGAGAGATTGGTACTTGATGGGTAGGGTGAGGAGATTGCACTATATATTCCAGATACTTAAACTGTATGCTTGTGAAGTCTTTAAAGTTAACCTGGAGGCTTTGTAGCACAGTAGGCCTGCACCAAACCTTTGGAGTAAGACGATATCACCATTTCTGTGAGAACTTTGGCAGATCACTAAGTCTTTGGCAAGCCACTACTCATTCTTTTTGGATTTCATTGTTAATGGCCTGGTCATAGCACATTTTTAAACCCTTAATCATTTTTATTGTGATAAAGTTTTCGTTATGGAATTATGTTAATAAGCACACTGAGGAGAATTGGTAAATTCTGTCTAGACAAGTGAAGATAGGTTTACTCCAGACACTGCTTTACTGGCTGTCACCCTTCCTAACGCTGTGCCCTTTAACACAGTTCCTCATGTTGTGGGGACCCCCAACCAGAAAATCATTTTTGTTGGTGCTTCATAACTGTAATTTTGTTATTGTTAAGAATTATAATATAAATACCTGTGTTTTCCAGTGGTCTTAGGTGACCCCTGTGGAAGGGTCGACCCCCAGGTTAAGAACCACTGGTTTAGACTTTGTGCTGCTTGTGTTGAAGATCTCACTTCTGGGTAGCTGCTAGGTGATGTATGTGACAGCTCTCTTGGCTCAGTCACTTGTCAGTGGTTGTATATTCTAAAGTAGGTTTCTGTTAGTTGACTGATTTTAATTCACTGACCTGTTACTTAAAAAGGATTTAAGTGAGCTTTTGTTTCTTTCTGTTCTTTCTCCTTAGAATTCTGAGTAGTCTGACTCTTCGGAAATTGATGTTGGGACACAACCACATCCATGTCCTTCCAGTACTGGTGGAGCACATTCCCCTCGAGGTGCTGGACATCCAGCATAACACTCTCTCCAGGCTGCCAGACACTCTCTTCTCTAAGGCCTTAAAGTGAGTGCTGCAGAGGAGCAGTCATTGCCTCCATGAGCTGTGCTGACCTGTCCTGTCCATGTTTACAGTTCTCCAGCTCTGGGCAGAGACTTAATCGCAATTTTTATGATGGAAAATATAGCAGTGTTTTGTAATAAACTTGAAAGTTGAAGTAACTACCCAATACTTAATTATTTATGTGGTAAATGATTTCAGGCAGGTTGGGAACACTCAGGCTTTCACTGTGTCCAGAGAGAAACAGCATTCAGATGGAGCCTTTGATGAAATTCAGCTTTTGTATTAAGGAAAAAAAAGTACATATTACTAAAGTCAGTTTTATTCTAGCTTCATCAAGTAATCTTTGAGTTATAGTCTCCTGACTTCCAGAACACGTCTTACCTGTTTTGAAAAATATGCATTTAAAGATAATATTCTTGTACAAGGTATTGTTTGCTTCTTATTGTAAATTAGTAAGTAGATGTTATGTCTTCCTGTTTTAAAATTTATAGTCAGGTTTACCTAAATGTCATCTTTAAAGAAAAAGTAGATATTTTTGTTATTGTTTTTTTGTGGTGCTAGGGATTACGTTCAATAATTATGTTATTATTACTCATACTGAGTAAGTGCTCTAAAATTTGGCGATCCTAGCCCGATAAAATTGCTTTTTAATGGTAGTCTTTTACTCCTTTACAATGGGAAAAAAGGGTGTATAGAGAGGGGGAAACAAAGGTATGCAGTAGTGATGTGACGAGTCACAGGAGAGTCACAGGAGATGAAACCAAGCCTCTAGCCCAGAGGTTCTTCTTTTCTACTTTCCAGCTTGTACACTCTTAACCCATAATACTGGATATTCCCCAAAATAAAATCTTTAGGAAGTGAAACCAACAACAACCAAAAAGGAAAAAAAGAAAGAAATGAAACTGTTTGAGGAAAATTTTCCTCTGGGCAAATTTTTGGGAAAGGTTAAAGTTCGTAATTAACAAGCTATGTGTAACACAGAATGAAGTGGGAAGTGACTGAAGATAATTAAGAAACCACCTACTTAATGCAGTGCTGGACCACATGATCCTCCACAAGCTTAAAAGCTCATAAGGGATGCTGATCACGAAGCACGGATATTTAAGAACACACAAGCTGAAGTAGGGGGAGAGCTTAGTTGGTAAAGTGCTTTCCTCACTGGTGTAAGGATCTGAGTTAAATTACCCAGAACTCATATACAACTATAGTGTATGGTAGTGTATGGTTATTATTCTGGCACAGATATGGTAAAGATATATGGATTCCTGGGTCTTGCTGGCCAACTAGTCTAGCCTAATTGGTAAGCACCAGGTCAACGGGAGACCCCATTTCAGAGGAGATAGACAGCGTTTTAAAAATTATTTTGTGTGTATGTGTACAAGAATGCTTACGTAAGCACTATAGTATACATGTGAAGGTCAGAGGATAACTTTCTGGAATCAGTTCTCTTCTACCTCATGGGTTCTGGGGCTCAAACTCAGCTTGTCAGGATTGATAGAAAGAGCCTTTACCTGCTAAGCCATGTCACCATCCATGGGTAGCATCTTTTGAAGATGATAGACAAGACTGTCCTTTTGTTTGCACACACACAAAGATATACAAGTTTAATGATGCTTCCTTTCATTAAGCATATACTATGTATACAAACATTATATTTGAAAGATTATAAAAATTATACCATGGTTTTCTTATTATATTGACAAAGATTAAATTATGATACTGTAGATAAAAATATGGATTGCATTCTTTTTGCTTAAGTGCAGTTTGAACTTGACCTTAACCAAAATGCCAAGAAACAACACAATTCCTCTTTGATATAACTTTTTTGGACCTTAAATAGGTAATATTTTTTTAAAAGCCATTAAAAAAACATGTACTCCTTGATCCCATAAATTCTGTTTCTAGAGCTGTATACTAGGGATATAATTGGATAAGAATCCAAGATTTTCCTTATAGTGTCTATAATAATATATGTACAGAAGTATAAATACTCTGTGTCAATACACTATCAGTATTGTGGGATTAAATAGATAATGACTTATTACAAAGAGACAAAAATTTTTGAAGGTCATCTTTATAGTTCAGATGTATATTGTGGTATTTAATAGTGTTTTTTCAGTGAGAATAGGTGGTTTTGCATGCAACCATTATAGAATGCTAAAAAAAATTTCCATGCCTATGTTCCTTCTTGCCACTGGGCTTTGAGTTGCATAGGTGCAGAGAAAACTTCCTGGGGGTTATTCCAAAGTTATTCTTGACTTTGAGAGCTTGGAACAACATCCCCTGTTGCAAAGGGCGTGATGGTAGAACTTAGGAAGGTAACAAACTTAGAGGGAATGATGTGTGTTCCATCAGTCTTAGATACTTGAATGCGTCTGCAAATAATCTGGAATCTTTGCCTTCTGCGTGTGCTGGAGAGGAGAGTCTGAGTGTGCTGCAGCTGCTGTACCTGACCAACAACCTCCTAACGGATCAGTGCATACCTGTTTTGGTTGGGCACCCACACCTGCGAATTCTCCACCTTGCCAACAACCAGCTGCAGACCTTTCCTGCAAGGTGAGTGAGTGAGAAGTATCATCATTCTACATTACACTATCGCTGTCTGGCCATGGCACATCTGGTTGTTTTAATTTGTTCATGATCAAGGGTGAATAGCCAAAGAAATTGCAGTTAAAGTGTATTTACTTTTTAGTTCTAAATATTTAATAATTATCTAAGGATATTACACCCAGAAAAGTACAAGGTTATGAAATAAGATTTAAATCTTTTAAGTTTTTCTTATCAGCACTGTATTATATAATATGTTGTCTGATAGTTTATTCATTATATGTGTTTACATAAAATGCCTAATATATGTCACATACTGTGTCACATTTATTGCCTCTGTCCTCGAACCTCCAGTCAGAATGGGAAATAGACAAGTGTCTAGGAGTAGTTCTCAATCTTTCTAATGCTATGACTCTTTAATATAGTTCCTCATGTTGAAGTGACACCCATACATAAAATTATTTTCATTGCTACTTCGTAACTTTGATTTTGCTAGTGTTATGAATTCTAATGTAATTTTGGAGATAAGAGGCTTGCCAAAGGGGCAGCCAGAACCTCTGGTCCAGGCGGTTTCCACGCAGCATAACAAATGTAAGACATTAAAGATCTGAGTTTGGGTACTGGAAAGATGGCTCAGTGGTTAAGAGCACTTGCTACTCTTCGAGAAAACCCAAGTTCAATTTGCAGCACTCATAAGGGTGTCTTACAATCACCTGTAACTTCAGCTCCAAAAGACCCAATGCTTCTGGTCTCTAAGGGCACCTGCACACATGTGGCTTATACCCACAAGATACCTAAGAAAACATAAATTAAAAAAAAAAAAAAATAACAGGTTGCCAGTCATACTGCGAAGAGCTTGGGAAAATGAGTTAGGCCTGGAGGAGAGAGGAATAATAGTTTGCAATCTGTACCTGCAAGAAGACATGAGAAAGTTCATCTAGCTAAAGCCTAAACAGTGTCCATGGAAAAAATAAATATCTTTTTTTGAAAGTTTTATTTATTTATTTTATGTAGATGAGTGCAGTATGTGGGATCTAGAAAAGATCATCCTGAGTGAGGTATCCCAGAAGGAGAAAGACATACCTGGTATATACTCACTCATATAGTCCTATAAGATATGATAAACATAATGAAATTTATACGCCTAAAGAAGATAAACAGGAAAGAGGACCCGGGGTAAGATGATCAATCCTTACTTAGAAAGACAAATGGGAGGTGCATTGGACGTAGGAGAAAACAAGTAACAGGACAGGAGCCTACCGCAGAGGGCCCCTGAAAGACTCTACCTAGCAGTGTATCAAAGCAGCTACTAAGACTCATAACCAAACCTTCAGCAGAGTGCAGGTTAAAAGAAGGGGGAGTTTGTATGACATGGAAAGGATAGGAGCTCCACAAGGACCAAATATATCTGGGCACAGGGGTCTTTTCTGAGACTGACACTCCACCAAGGACCATGTATGGATATAACCTAGAATCTCAGCTCTGATGAAGCCCATGGTAGCTCGGTAACTAATTGGTTTCCCATAGTAAGGGTAATGGACTATTTCTGACAGGAACTCAATGGCAGGCTTTTTGACCTCCCCACCCCCCAAGGGAGGAGCAGCCTGGCTAGGCCACAGAGGAGGACTTTGCAGCCAGTCCTGAAGATACCTGATAAAACAGGGTCAGATGAAAGGGGAGGAGGTCCTCCCCAATCAGTGGACTTGGAAAGGGGCAGGGAGGAGATGAGGGAGCGGGATACAGCTAGGATACAGAGTTAATAAACTTTAACTAATAAAAAATAAAGAAAGAAAAAATAATAAAAATAAAAAAAGAAAGATTTATTTATTTTAGTAGATGAGTGCAGTATATGAACCTGTTTGCCAGAAGAGGGCATCAGACCTGGGTATAAATGGTTGTGAGCCACCAAGTGGTTGCTGGGGATTGAACTCAGAACCTCTGGAAGAGCAGCCAATGCTTTTAACCCCTGAGCTATCTCTCCAGCCACAAAATAAATATCTTTTAAAATGTGATTAAAAAAAAAAATGGGCCTGGGAAAGTAACTCAGTTGCTTGAGTTCTTGCCTAGTATGCACAAGCCCCATGTTCCATATAAAACAGGTATGGTGGCACACACCTGTAATCCAGCATTCAGTATATAGAGGCAGGAGGATCATAAATCAAGGCCATTTCGACTACATAGAGATTTCAAAATCAACATAGAATACACAAGACCCTGTTCCCCATACCCGCTCCCAAAATCCTATCACTAAAAAAATATAACATTTTCTGGGGCTGGGGAGATGGCTCAGCAGTTAACAGAACTGACTCCTCTCCCAGAGTACCTGGGTTCAATTCCCAGCATTCACACGGCAGCTCACCACTGGCTATAACTCTAGCTTCAGGGCTCCTAACATTTTCACACAGACACCTGTGCAGGCAAAAATACCAATGCACATAAAATAAATGAATCATTAAAAAAAAATAACATTTTCTTTTTTGTTAAGTTTGTTAGGTCGGAATATAAATTAATGAGTTTCATTATGGCATCTTCATGAATATGTATCATTATACTTTGTATTATTCATTCTCTTTCCCTATTGTCCTCAAAAATAATATGTATATATAAATATGTAGCCCTGAATATTCTGGAACTCAATATGTAGATCACAGACTTGCCTGCCTCTGCCTCCAAAGTGTTGAGATTAAAGGCATGAGGTACTATGGCTTTAATGTATTTAATGTATTTCTGTTCTTTAATGTATCTTGAACAAATTCATATATACCCCAATTCCTACATAGCTACTCTCTCCACACTCTCCTATCTCTTCCCACCCAACTTTGTGATTTCTTTTTCATTTTTTTAAATACCTATTGACTCATCTAGTTTTAGAAAGTAAGGCATGCTATGGTATATGTTTAACCTAACATGGCTCACATTAAAGCAAATTGACTCCTAGAGGCTATCAAATGTCCGTAGCTCCTGGCATTTGATAATGGTAAGACTTCCTACTCACCTTCCCCTTTTGATGCTGGGGTTTTATCTAGCTTGAGCTTGTGCATACTATTGTAGTTGCTGTGAGACTGTATGCTTTGTCTAGAAAACACTGTTTCTTGTCAGTCCAGGACTCGCTTTTTAGACCAGGCTGTCCTCAAACTCACAGAGATTTGCCTCGCTGAGTGCTGGGATTACAGGCATGTGCCACGGCACCCAGCTCCATTCTACAGTTTCTTACTCTAGACTTGCTGACCTTCTAGTAGGAATTGGCATGTTCTTTGTACCATGTGGGTGCTAGGGATCAAATTCAGGTAGTCAGTCTTGCCTTCCTTTATCCACTGCCTATCAGCTCTGATTTTACAGTCTAGGCTCAGCTGTATAATCACAAAGTAGCTGATTTAGGATATGGGTGTTTCTAATCACAAGTCAAAAGAACCTAGGCTAGTAGTGTAAAAGAAAAGAGTAGGGCTGGAGAGATGCCTCAGTGGTTAAGAGCAATGAGACCCAGGCTCGATTCCCAGAACCCACACGGCAGCTTAACTCCATAACTCTACTTCTAGGGGATCTGACACCCTTGCACAGACACACATGCAGGCAAAACACCAGTGCACATTAAAAAAAAAAAAAAATGCTTGCCAGTGTTGGCACACACCTTTAATCTCAGCACTTGGGAGGCAGGGACAGACAGATCTCCTTGAGTTTGAAGCCAGGAAGGAAGGAAGGACGGAAGGAGGGAGGGAGAGAAGGAAGGAAGGAATGGAGGTCAGGAAAAAAGGAATGAACGAAGGAAAGAAAGAAGAAAAAAAAATGAAGATTGCCCTTGGGAACACATTTTAAGAAGAAATTAGAGGGTAATTATATCACTTTTAGTTTTAAAAGACACATGTCATGATGGAGTCCAAGTGGACTCAAACTCATGATAACTGTGTAATCCTCTATTTATAGGCATTTGTCACTTTCTAAATTTGAAAATTTGAACTCTCCCTAAATTTGAAAATTTGTTTCATGCCTTTAACATGAATCCAGCCATTTGTCAAATAGTATTCATTATGTGATTATTTATAGTAGTTGGATTAAAAGATTTTGGGGGAGCTGTTGGTGAGGTAGTCCAGTTGGTAAAGTGCTTGCTGTGCAAACTTGACTTAAGTTCAGATCATTAGAACCCACATAAAAAGACAGCTATATTGGTACATAGCTGTGATCCCAGCACTGGGGAGATCGAAACAGGAGGTCCTCTGGTGCTTGCAGGTCGGCTAGTCCAGCCAATCAGTGAACTTCACGTTTAGTGGAGACCCTGCCGCCTCAAAACAAAAAGACCCAATACAAGGAGATACCAAATGTCCACTCCTGGCTTCTCTTTTTACACACACAGCTGTGCATATACCTGCACACGCATGTAAAGTTGAACACAAACACACACGAAGAGTTTTCTATTTTGTCTTCATTTTTTAGCTTCTTTGAGTGTATATATATTATCACATAATACAAAAGGAAATAATTTTCTGAGCTTACTTATTAAATGTGTGAGTTTTCTTCTATGTGTGTATAGGTGTGTGTCTTGTGAGGAGGTGCACTTGAAAAGTGCATCTCCCAGCAGTTGAAATTGTGATCTATTAGACAGGTAAGATGGAAAATTCCTATCAGGTACTTGCGTGAGAGGGACTGAAGAGATGGCTCAGTAGATGAGAGCAGAGGGCCTGGGGTTGATGTAAGCGTGTACATGGCAGTGCACGACTGCAGCCATCTACAACCCCAGTTCCACAAGACTTGACGCCCTCTTCTAGCTTCTCTGGGCACCTGGCCCCTGGGCAGTGCACACGCAAACAAACACAAATACTTAATAAATAATAAATAAAATTTAAAAACTGTTTTGAGAAATCCAGTATGAAGTTTAATAAAATTGTAATAGTAATTTTTTTTTCAGATTGCTAGTACTATTTATTTTCCAAACTTTACACATTTATTGTTTCCAGAGAAATTTATTAATGGAGACAAGATATTTTGCTTAACATGTGAAAGGCTTTGTATTAGAGTGGTGTAAATCATTGCCTTGTCCTGAGCAGACTGCCGTGTATGTAAGAACTCTGTGGTTAGTGGTGGGAAGTTGCCACCAAGAACTGTAAAACTGAAAGGAGTCTCAGTTCAGCTTCTTTCCTTTATGGCTGACACAATCAGGGCTCATCAGCCTTCCTTTACATAGGATTCTGCAGCCTTGTTAGTGCGCAGCAAGGAAAGGCACTTTAGGCCAGCACTTTTTCAGACAAGATGCTCATGCTGCTTCTATAAGAAAAGGACAGTGTCAGCCTTAAAACACTGAGTGCTGAGGAGCAGATCATGCTGACAGGTAGTAGGCTTGGTCACGATAGTGAACTGTGGCCCAGTTGATGTCTGATTGTTCCTTTCTCTTAAGGTTTTCTGCAGTGAATCAAGTTGCCCTTACTTTGTGGCGGCTATAAAATAGCGCCACTTGGCAGCTGCTCTGATGCAGCACGATGTTTTGATGTTTCTTTTTTTTCAGCAAACTAAATAAATTGGAGCAACTGGAAGAACTGAATCTAAGTGGAAACAAGCTTAAAGCCATTCCCACAACAATAGCAAACTGCAAAAGGCTGCACACTCTTGTCGCACATGCCAACAACATCAGCATTTTCCCAGAGATACTGCAGCTGCCTCAGATTCAGGTACGTGCATGAGCTAGCCTGACCTCCTCACTGCAGAATGGCAAGGTGCCTTTCTTGTAAGAAGGAAGTAAGGAGTGTACATGAGACTGCTTCCCCTCTCAAGACTTCTCTTAAGCTAATTTCCTCTCCCTGCCAGTAAGATTCATTGAGAGACTGAACTGTATAACTGGTACAATTATTGGGTACAGTCCTCTACCTTCTTAGACCCTCCCCCAGATGGCCAAGCCAAAGCCTAATCCTATACTAGGTTCCTTCCCAAACCTTTTCCCCTACATATACCAAGGATTCCATTGTTAACATTCTCTATTGCTGCAAGGAGAATCAACCAACTTTAACCACAGGTGCGCTCTAGAGGTCTTTGGCAAAAGAATATTTACAGAGCTACTACTTAAACAGTATGATCAGATATCTTTATAGCTTTTGATAGCTTTGCAAAGCTAATGTGTACTGCCCATGAATGTGGCTGAATCCCCTTTTCTTCAGAGATAAAGACTGGGTGGTGTTCTCTTCTCACATGCTCAGTTTAAAATTTGAGTATACTTAATTCATTCTTGGAAAGAAATTCAGTTCCCATTTGAAGCTATAATAGTGAATGTTTGTGAGTCGACATTGTAATATAATGTATTCTCTTTTGATGTCTCTATTTCTTCTCAGTTTGTAGACCTGAGTTGCAACGACTTGACAGAAATACTAATTCCAGAGGCTCTGCCTGCTACTTTACAAGATCTTGATCTGACAGGAAATACAAATCTGGTTCTGGAACACAAGACTTTGGACATGTTTAGGTAGGAAAAAAATCTGCAATTGAATCTATATTTTCGAGCCATCAGTGGATCATTCTTGGATTGTGGAAACCTCAGTTAATTAAAGGAGTAGAATGGGTTAGGTCAGAACACTCGTAGGTTCTCTGCTTTGCTTCATTTTTACTGAGCTCTACACTAAATTATTTTACATGGCGGGCATAGATGTGTCTGGTGGCAGAGGCCACATTATAACATCTAAGCAACAATACATATGAATTGTTTGAAGAGCTCTTGTCATTGCTTAAAAAAGAAGACGTCTGGAGATCTTTGTGATGCATTAGTTGAAACTGTATTTAGATTTTATTTCCCCTACCACTTTCTATTCTCTTATATCAAAGCCACAGATTCATTATCCCACTTTGATTTAGTCGCTCTGGAAATAGATTATACCCTGTCAAACAATGATTTACTAAAAACACATTGTTATAATAGTTCTTATAAAATACAGAAGAGACTATGATTTAATTTTCTCTTTTTCACCTCCCATAGCCATATCACAACCCTGAAAATTGATCAGAAACCTTTGCCAACCACAGATTCTACACTTACATCAACCTTCTGGAGCCATGGGCTGGCTGAGATGGCAGGGCAGAGAAATAAGTGAGTATATTGGCTCCAGATGGAAGAAAGAGGAGGCGGTGCATGGCATCCTGGGCCTGCTCTGCTCAGGGATAGACCGTGTTGTCCTGTCTTTTTCCCAAACATAAGTCTCAGAACTTCAGCACGAGATCAGATCCTTATAAAACCATAATAAAGAAAGCAGAAACATGGACGTGCAGTCCATAAAGCACTAAATACTCTTAATGTTTACTTATGGAATTTTCCTTTCCTGTTTGTAAAAGTTATAGTAAGGCCCAGTCATATAAATAGCACTGATTGTCCAGTTGCCCCAATCTAAGATGGCCCTCAGTTCCTGTAGACTTTTCTCAGAATGGTCCAATCAAAGCCCATATCCTTTACTAAGTTTTTTCTTTGTACCTTCTGTCTATACACTGTTCTATGGTGAATATTCTTCTTGGGGCAAGGAGAATAAACCCAACTTTATCGGCGGGTGTGCTCTGGTGGTCTTTGGCTAAAGGATATTGAAAAAATGAGTTTTTAACCACCATGACCAAAAAAAAAACATTGTATCTTTCCAGCTTTTGATAGTATTGCAAAGTTAATGTGCACTGCCTGTGAATGTGGCTGGATGTTCTTGCCTAGGGATGCTGTCTGTGAGAGCTGCTGTCTGACTGACATAGACTTAGCATGATGCTAAGTCTCTATCTTCAGTTAATACTTTTTAAAAGAAATTCTCTGAAGAATAGTCTTTGCCAGTAACCTCCTCTGGTGATTGTCTCTCATTTTGTTCCAGACTCTGTGTGTCTGCCCTGGCTATGGATAACTTTGCAGAGGGGGTGGGAGCTGTGTACGGAATGTTTGATGGGGACCGGAATGAGGAGCTCCCTCGTCTGCTGCAGTGTACGATGGCAGATGTACTTTTGGAAGAAGTCCAGCACTCAACAAATGACACAATTTTCATGGCCAATACCTTCTTGGTATCTCACAGGTAAGCAGGTGGGTTGAATAATTCCTAACTCCACTTTGCTCCTAGAAAGTAAATCTTAGAAGTTGAAGGTCATTGTTTTAAATGCAGGATCAAAGAGAGATGCTGCTACTTCTCTTGATACCAGCAGTGTGGTGGTCATTCCTCTTTAAAGAATCCATGTATTCATCTGCCCACACTTGCTAAGGATATAGGAAGGCTAGCTAAAGGTTATGTGCTGGACTGTGTGTGAACATTTAGGGGAAGAAGGCTGTATGCTTTCCTAAGATTCTTCATGGTTAGCTGATGACCTACAGGAAGCCAACAAGCACTCATCAGATTTATGTGTTAGAATACTTATTTGGATTTATCCAGCTCCTGTTCCTCATTAACATAAAAGCCACGTACAAGCAAAACCCTCACATTCCAGCTCCTGAGACTCTCTTAGTAGCAGAGAGTGCAAAGGTAGGTGTCCTAAAGCATGCAACACTGAGATTGTAAACTTGAATAGTCAGGACTAGACCCTTGTAGCAGGAGCTGGTTTATCTCTTGTGTTAAAAAGCAGAGTGTTGGAAAAGGAGTTTTTTAGTGGAATTGACCTGCAGACTTGGCAGACTAACAGTTTGGAAAAGGGAACTCTGAAGTTTGTATCTGCCAGGGACCAAGTACTGTACCAGACAATTTTCATCCTTATCTTTCAAAACAAGCCAAATAGGTAGGAATTTTATCAGTTTGATTTCTCAGAGAAAGAACTTGCTAGGATTCTACAGTCAACAAAAATAAAAAGGAAGTTTGAAACTAGATTCTTCTGGTGTTGTCTGCTGTGTGTTCACATTGCCTCCAGTGTGCTGGACACATGGATGCTGGATGTGGAGAAAATGCAAGGAGACCCATGGTACCTCTCAAGGAACTTAAAACCCCAGTGCTTCTCAAACTGTTATTCCAGGGCCAGCATTCTCAACATTCTTACTAGAAACTTGTTAGACATGCAGAGCCAGCCTCTTGCCCCAAATGATAAGCTCTCTGTGGTTGGAGCGAGGCCCAATATTCTTCTCTAACTGTGATCAGGCCTTCCATATGCATGTGGTGTACTGGAGTCCGAAAGCTCCAGAAGAGACATCCCTGATCAGATACAGAAACAGTGGAGAAAGATGTTGGTATTGCCTTATAAGCCCCCCTTTAAAGTCTTTGTTAGCTAGAAGTGCTAGGCTAGACTTTACCACCATCACCATCATAGAAGAGTCTGCCCTGGTGGAGGAGGGTGAGTGGTTCACCATGGGTGTCAGAGGCTACCTCTTCTAGAAAACTAGTTGCCATGGCATCATTTTCTTTTCTTTCTACACAGGAAATTAGGAATGGCTGGCCAGAAGCTGGGGTCCTCTGCTCTCCTATGCTACATTCGACCTGACACTGCTGACCCAACAAGTAGTTTTAGCTTGACTGTAGCCAACGTTGGCACGTGCCAAGCAGTCCTGTGCCGAGGTGGGAAGCCAGTACCCCTTTCTAAAGTCTTCAGCCTGGAGCATGACCCCGAGGAGGCGCAGAGGGTGAAGGGTCAGAAAGCCATAATAACAGAGGTACAGCTGCTCTCTGCCAGTCATGTCCCTCCCTACATCTAGCTGTTAGAATAGAGACAGAGAGTGTCTATTTAATTTCGTCCATCCCCTGATAAAGGTTCAGTTCATATGGCTTCAGTATCAGTATTAAAAAAAAAACAACAAAAAAACTTCTATTGGCTGGTGTGCTGATGCACTTGGGAAGGGAGAGAGAGATGTACATCTCCAAGTTCAAGGCCAGGCTGGTCTACATAGGGACTTCTAGATAGCAAGCACTACACAGTGAGACCATGTCTCACAATAAAATAAAGCAAAATCTACTGAGCAGTTACTGACTAGCAAAATGCAGAAATGAAATGGTAGTTGGTGATTCTTGAGTGAGTAGTCGGCAGGTGAGGTGAAGGTTGTGGCTGCCTCAGTGAGTCTCCAGCTCAGCAGGAAGACCTGCTGAGATGCAGTCTCAGCATTGTTCCTATGCTTAATGCACTGAGTTCACTGCACTTGTGCTTTCTTTATGACGAAGTGTTAGGCAGCTATTTGTAGTTTCTCTTTAGAAACTAGCATATCCTTTTGCTTTTGCAACGGTTATGTATGAACATTATTTACTGCAAGAAAATTTATGCCTATTTTAAATCAGATTGGTATTTTGTTTATGGTTAGGTTTAAGAGTTTGTGTGTGTGTATGTGTATTTTAGAAAGAAGTCTTTTATTAGATATGTGCTCAACAAATATTCCTCGGTATGTGGCTTATCTTTCCATTCTTCAAACAGTGCCTTTAGCACAGCAGTCCTCAACTTTTGGATTGTGACCCCTTCCAGGGATCAAATGACCCTTTCACAGGGGTCACGACCTAAGACCATCAGAAAACACAAATACGTATATTACAATTCATAACAGTATCAAAATTATAGTATGAAGTAGCAATGAACATAATTTTATGGTTGAGGGTCACCACAACATGAGGAACTGTATTAAGGGGCCATGGCATTAGGAAGGTTGAGAACCATACTTTAGCAAAAAAGGGATTTGGATTTTATTTATTTATTATTATGTGTGTATGCATGTTGTGAATGGGGGGAGGACACACAGCCACAGCCTTCATTTGGAGGGTAGAGGACTAGTTTCTGGAGTCAGTTCTCTCCTTTCACTGTTCTGTGAGTTCTAGGAATCAAATATAGATCTCCTGGCTTGCACAGCAAGTACTTTTACCTGCTAAGCCATCTTGAAGACCTGAGTAGTGTTTTGTTTGTTTACATGTTTGGTGTTTTGTTTTGTTTCAAGACAACTCTGCCTGTCCTTGAACTCACTATGTAGACAAGGCTGGCTGTGAACTCACAAGAAATCTGCCTGCCTCTGCCTCTTGAGTGCTGTCATCAAAGGCATGTGCCACTGCACCCAACTAGACCTGAGTAGGTTGTTTTGTTTTTTCAAGGGTTTCTTGGTATAGCCCTGGCTTTCCTGCAACCTATTCTGTAGACCAGCCTATCCTTAAACTCAGAGATCCTTCTGCCTCTGCCTGCTGAGTGCTGGGATTACTGGCATGTGCCCCCACTATGTGCCTGTCCTGAGTAGTTTTAATGGCTGAAATTCTGCCTGTTTGTTTGTTTGTTTGTTTCATGGTGTTTTATCTAAAACCCAAGGTTACTCATGTTTTTGTCTATTTTATCTTCTGGAAGTTGTATAGCTTTCAGTGTTACATTTGAATCTGTGATCTGTTTTGAGTTAATTTTCAGAAAACATAAACGCTTGATTGCTTTTGTAATTAATCTTGTTGAGTCTTTAAAAAAGTTAATTTTTAATTTAATTTTCTTGAGAATTTCATACATGAGTATTATACATTATTTTTACCACTCTTTCTTCCTTCTCTGTTTTCTCCCTTCCCCTTCAGATTCATGACCTCTTCAATTACTCGTTTATACACACACACTGATAAGTCTATTTGATGTTGCTCATTTGTGTGTGTGTGTGTGTGTGTGTGTGTGTGTGTGTGTGTGTCTGTCTGTCTGTCTCTCTGTGTTTAGAGATGACAATTTATTCTTGGCCAACCTCTCTGGGAGCCTGTACCTGAAGAGGACCGAATCTTCTTCTCTCGTTAGCCATTAATTGCCTGTAGTGCTTCATCTTATGGTAGGGCCTTTGTGAGATTATTCCCATCTACATTAGCATGCCACTTGGAATTGTCATCATGCAGGTCTTATTTAGGGAGCCATATTTTTGAGATTTCATAAATTCATTGTCCTTGTTATAGATAGAAGACCTTATCTTACAGCAGATGTCCTGGTCCTCTGGCTCTTACAGTTTTTCTGCTCCCTATTATATTGGTTGTATGTGTGATATGTGAATATTGGTGCACATGTCCATCCGTAGTATGTAGTTAGTGGTCAGAGGACAACATTTGGGAGTCTATTCTTCCACTATAGGTTCTGGAGGCCAATTCAGGTAATCAGATGTGTGTAGGAAGTACTTATACCCACTGAACCATTTTCCCCAGCTCTGAGTCCTGATGTGTTTTGTTTTACTTTGCATTTGAGACAAAGTCTCTATATAGCCCTGGCTGTCCTGGAACTCTCTATGTAGAATAGGCTGGCTTTGAACTCACAGAAATCTGTGTCTGCCTCTGCCTCTTGAGTGCTAGGATTAAAGGCAGGAGCCACTAGGCCCTGTAACGAGTTTTCTTTCCTTTGTGTCTGTGTGCAGTTATTCTAGAACTTTTTTTTTAATTAAGAAAGGAGGAAAGGGCTGGAGAGAAGACTCTCAGGAGGACTAGACTTTGGATCCAGCACCCACAAAGACTTGTTAACGTCAGCTGCAGGACCCTGACGCCCTCTTCTGGCTTTAGCAGGCACCTGCACACGCATGTACTTAGGGGTCCATTCATTCTTGCCTCAGTCTCAGCACACAGCAAGACTCAGACTCTCCTTTTCAGAGTGTGCTAATACTTCAGCATATGAGTCTCAACCCACTTGACATTTATTTAGTTTCATTTGCCTTTAATGAGTGATCCTTTTTAGTGACCCATCTGAGTTGCGGTGTCAAAAAGAAAAAAAACAATGAGTAACTAGTGACAGTTTCTGTTTATAGTTTCTCAAGCATAACTTATTTATTTATTTATCCATTCATTCATTCATTCATTCATTCATTTATTTGTTTGTTTATTTATTTATTTATTTATTTGTTTGTTTATTTATTTATTTATTTTTCCATTTTTCCATTTTTCCAGACAGGGTTTCTCTGTGTAGCCTTGGTTGTCCTGGACTCGCTTTGTAGACCAGGCTTCAAACTCACAGAATTTCTCCTGCCTCTGCCTCCCTGAATGCTGGGATTACAGGCATGTGCTACCACACCCAGCTCAAACACAACTTTTTATTAAGGATATACTGAGGTCTGTCCTTCATGCTAGAACAAGCATCTTTTGAGGTAGTACTGCCTGTTAGTCACTTAATTTTAATTACATTTAACTTTAGTTCTTTCAATTCTTTGGTATAATAATGGTATGTCATTTTGATTACATTTCTATACTTTTTTTTTTTTTTTTACATTCTATGCATTTAGAAACCCTGTCTTGAAAAACAAAGAAACAAAACAACAACAACAAACCCTTTTATATATTTATTTCATGAGTTCACTTGCACTGCTCCTAGGACAAATAATATAACATGAACTTGATTTTGCTATGCATCCTGTGGTGGTTTGAATAAGAATGGCCCCATGGGTTCATATATTTGAATGCTTAGTCATCAGTGAGTGGCACTATGGAGAAGGATTAGGAGGTGTGACCATGTTGGAGACATGTGTGGATGACATGTATCATTGGGGGTGGGCTTTGAAGTTTCAAAAACCCATTCCAGACCCTTTTTTCTCCTTAAACACTGTGATTTGAAAAAAGACTGAGTTGCATATCAGTATTGCTTTTTTTCTCAGATTTTGTTTTTTCTCAACCTCTAGGACAACAAGGTGAATGGTGTAACCTGCTGTACCCGAATGCTGGGCTGTACATACCTCTATCCGTGGATCCTCCCCAAACCCCACATATCTTCCACTCCACTTACCATTCAAGATGAATTGCTCATTTTGGGAAACAAAACACTGTGGGAACACTTGTCATACCTAGAAGCTGTCAATGCCGTGCGTCATGTACAAGACCCATTAGCCGCTGCTAAGAAGCTGTGCACATTAGCACAGAGCTATGGTTGTCAGGACAATGTGGGGGCAATGGTGGTTTATTTGAACATTGGTGAGGAAGGCTGTACCTGTGAAATGAATGGGCTCACTCTTCCAGGCCCTGTGGGATTTGCTTCAACTTCCACCATCAAGGATGCCCCCAAGCCAACCACACCTTCCTCTAGTAGTGGGATTGCCTCAGAGTTCAGCAGTGAGATGTCCACCTCAGAGGTGAGCAGTGAAGTAGGCTCCACTGCTTCTGATGAGCATAACGCTGTGGGTCTGGAGGCCAGCTTGCTTCCAAGGCCAGAAAGGCGCTGTAGTCTGCACCCAACACCCACTTCAGGAGTTTTCCAGCGACAGCCTTCTTGTGCTACTTTCTCTAGCAACCAGTCTGACAATGGACTGGACAGCGATGATGACCAGCCTGTTGAAGGAGTCATAAGCAATGGCAGCAGGGTCGAAGTAGAGGTAGATATCCACTGCTGCCGAGGAAGAGGGCCTGAGAGCTCCCCTACTCTCCCAAAGAACTCTTCCACCCCTTGCTCAGAGGAACATGCTAGAGGATTGTTTTTTGGGATCCGAAGACAGAACAGTGTGAATAGTGGTATACTTCTGCCAGTGAACAAAGACAAGATGGAGTTACAAAAGTCTCCCTCCACTTCCTGTCTATATGGAAAGAAACTCTCCAATGGCTCTATTGTGCCACTAGAAGACAGCCTGAACCTCATTGAGGTGGCCACAGAAGCACCCAAAAGGAAAACTGGCTATTTTGCTGCCCCCACTCAGCTGGAACCAGAGGATCAGTTTGTTGTTCCTCGTGACCTGGAAGAAGAAGTGAAGGAGCAGATGAAGCAGCACCAGGAGAGCAGGCCTGAGCCCGAACCCAGTGAAGAGGACCAGACCGAGCCCCTGGAGGAATTTGATACAGCACTGTGATTCTGCCCCAAGTGGGCACAGCATAAGGGAGGGCTATGTCATTTTGGGGACGGGAACTTCAGGAGATATTTGCCTCAGTGTTTCTAACTGTAGATGTGTGGAGTAGTATTTGGAGCCAAAAAGTTGAGCACTATCAGGGTCTGGCTCTAGGTGAGCTAGTACCGTTATCAGTGTTAAGCTTTGAATTGAACCTTCATTGGACTCCCAGAGTTGCTGGGAGGGAGCAAATGTTATTCTGTGTCAGTCCTGCCACCTGCCATTAACCCTTTCTCTCCTAGGATCATTTGAGAATTTGCCTGCCTGGGCAGGAAAGGGACTATTTCTGTGGAGGAAGTAACTGAAGGTTGATTCCCTTTACTAATTGCTGCTGATGGATTTCTGTGACAAGAGAAATCACCTTATCTCTCAGACTAACTAGTGGGGTGTGATGTGACTAGTCACATGGCTTTTTATTCTCTACGAGAATACAGCCTATCAAATGATGTATATTGGAGATGCAGAACCAATCAGGCAGGTAATTTATGTATGTAATGTTATGTAACGAGAGCACTTTTCATTGACTGTGAACCTTTTATTTTTGAATCTGCACTCGAGCCAATCTTCTTAGAGGCAGCCCAGCTCCTTTGTCCATAGGTAGAGCTAACTGAGCATCGGAGCCTCTTTTAAGGGTACTTGGAAAGGTCCTGGAAATTGATCTGTTGGATATCAGACTATGAAAGCTCCTGAGAACCTTCGGGTGGGAGGATTTTATTCTGTGGAGGAAAATGGGGAAGGAGTGAAAACTAAGACTTCTTTCCCCAAGTCAAAAAGAGACTCTGTCCTTGATAAGCTGACTCTACTAGGAACTAGGATCACAAGGCAGGTACTTGTGGATTGGCTTCTTTTCCTACATGTGGTAGAGTTGGCAGGCAGCCTCTTGACAGGCAGGCTGACACCCTGAATTATAGCAGGTGAGTGCAACAGGAACATATGGGCAGACATATCTTACAAGTTAGACTTGTTCCCTCCATCTCTTCCTCTCCCTTCCTCCTTCCTCCCCCCACTTCCTCTATTTTCTCAAGAGCAGGATATTTTCCTAGAATGTTGGTAGTGAGTTGAATGCTAACCCTGTAGTGTTTGACACTGTGTCCTTCTGAAAACTGCTGATTCTCCTGACATGGTTCAAAGAACTGGGCTCAACACCAGGGTAAGAGAGACTATTCAACTGAGAAACTGAAATTATAGAAATTACAGAAAACCTGTAATTTCTTTTCACATTCCACATAACCCTAGCAAATTATAGCTTCTTGTATATTTCTGTTGCTTTTTCCACTAGATTTACTTAGGAAACTAATTCTTATTTATTGATACAAATTTTGGCATTGCTTGATTTTTTACTCAGTGGAAAATGTGCTTTTAAAGTTTTAGAATATTGCACAACTAAAACAAATAGATTGGAACCATTTTTAATTTGCTTTATAGAAACAAATTGTTAAATATAAGATTGAAAGTGTGTATTTTTTTTCCTTTGTGTTTGAGGAGGAAGTTTTTGTTTTTTAAAGCAATACTAAAAACCAGATTCTGTCTTCAGAGGCCCCATGCTCATGTGCACGTCAGTGGGATACACTGGGAGTGGGGGCGGGGGGAGAATGCTATATCACTCCATTAGCTGCCTAATGTTCAGCCCTCAAGAATTTGAAGTTGAGCCCCCAAGTCATCATCAGGAACACTTTTCTTCTGCCAAACTACTGTCAGTTACTGGAAAATGTTAGAACTCAGGTCTGTGATTTGAGGTGGAGACATAGTAGCTTATACAGAGTTTAGGTGTGTTAGATGAGAAATTGTGTTGCCACCTTATTTTTCCACCTTATTTTTATACAGGGAAAAATGAAAAGAAAAAGAAAAAGTGAGAATGAAGGAAAAATACAAGGTGCCAATGATGTAGGGCAGCCTCCTCCTCAGCAGAACCTTTGACCTGTAGAAAGGTGTGATGTCGAGAAATGAGTTATTTTGGAAAAAAAAAAATGGCACTTCAGTAGTATAGTCCTAGAAAGATTATCTTTTTCTATGTGAACTGTTTTCTTATCCTCTGTTTGTTTACCACTCATCCTCTAAAGTCACCTCAAAATTCAGTTTGAAATGACCTTGACAAAAGTAAACATACTTACCTTTTGTTAGTGGAACTCTGGGGTTCCAGTATCCTTTGTGGTAGAGTTTTCAGGATTCCTTAGGTTGTGTTGAAAAACCTCAATGTAGGCCAAACCAAAACTATTGGTTCTGTTTTAGTAATTGCCTCATGTCCTGTCATTACTCTGTATCAAAAAACAGAGGGTTAAAAGGCCATAGCCCATTTCCTAAAATATAATGCACACTTCTTGTAGATGTGAGGTGACTTTGCTGATGTTGTTATCTGAACAGGCTGTCAGGTGAGTATGATCCCTTCCCTTTACCCAGAGGGTGTGTTCTCTAGGTAGCCAGAGTACAGGTTACTTCTCACACAGAGAACCTACCCCTCTGTATGATTCTTGAGACTCTGCCTACATCTCCCATTTCATTAATTTAAAAGAATTTCTGAGGCCAGGTGAATCCTCACTTGGGAGGTAGAAGCAGGAGGGTCAGGAATTCAAGGTCATTCTGGCTATAGAGAGAGTTCAAATCCAGTCTGGTATACATGAGTCCCTGCCTCAAAAACAAGAGCTCCTAAAGAACACTCTGGGCTGTAGGTGCCGTTCTGGAGGAGGCTCGCTGACAAAGAAGAATGTCTGTGGCCCCCAGCCAAGGTTTTAACCCAGTGGACAGATATTGAAAATTCCAGTGTTGATAGGAAATAAAGTTCTGGTGCCGCTATGGAGTTCAGTCATTGAACATACCACTCCTGACACAAGCAAGGCTTGATCATACTACTGTGGAGTATACATGTGCAATAATCAGTGAACTCATTTCCCTGGTGTACAGAGAGCCACCTGAGCAGCTTGTAATCTCTGGGTGCTATTACAAGTGCGTGTAATGAGTACTGTTTTCTAGGTGATTAGATTGGGCTGATCTTCTGAATATCAAACAGTGCTCTTCTTTCTGTGTAGACTTTCAGCAAAAGCAGGTACTTGGAAACCACAGGCTCACCTTCTCTATCTATTCAATAATTATTAATGAAGAGACCTCCATAAGGGAGCACTTGGCTGTTACCGATAAATAGACCAATTACTAAAGAATCTGTCTCCAAGCCATCCGGTGATGTCTGCAGCATCACTGTAGAACTGTCTTGTGTCACTTTTTACTTCCCTCTGGGTGGAGCCTTTCGGACTCCCCAAGGCTAATCATTGTCTCCAGGTAGGGACTTTGCCCTGTGCTTGGGTAAGCACTCCCTAGACCGAGAGAAGCAGCGACATTACATCTGCTCTGTTCCTTCATTTGGTGGTCAGCCAATGCCAATCAGCGTTAGCTCCTTGTATCTAAATCTCACGCACCTCTCCCAGATGCTAAGGGGTTTTTCTCACTGTTGCCAGTGGATGTCATCCAAACAGTGGGCTCATATCTTATGGTTTTTGTGCAATCATTGTCGTATTGTAGTCCTAAAACTCATTATAGTGTATTTTTGATATTTTTGAAATGTGTTAAATTTTTTAATTCAATAATATGAGCCAGAGCATGTTGCAGCAAATCTATTGTTTGTAAAAAATAATAATAATAACAATAAATAAAATAAAATAGAATATCTTTTCCATGCCTTTGCTTTATAAATATTCTATAATTAGATGCATAATCAAGTTCTTTACTAAAAGTATGTTTAGGACTTTAGGGGGAAAAGAACATATGCAAAACCTATTTTATGACACCGAGTTTTCTTTATTTTTGAGCACTTCATGCAGGTATACAAGGAAATATCATGTCTGTCTCCTATTTTTTTCCCTCCAGTTTACCCCGTCTCAACTTCATTTTGTTATAACATCCTACTGAATCCATTTAGTGCTGCCCATACATGCAGGGGTGTGGGGCTGTCCACTGGAACATGGGAAACCTCTAAAAAGAATGATTTTCCCCTCATGAAAATGTCATGTATTTTTTTCTACTAGTCAGCTTTGTGTCCCTATAACAGAGAGAGAGAGAGAGTGTGTGTGTGTGTGTGTGTGTGTCTGTGTATGCAGTTTGTGAAGAGAAAGATTTTAGCTCACATTTTGAGAGCTTACTTGGAGGTTCTAGAGGAGACTTAAGTTTTCAGAGAGATCCATGTAACAGTGGAAAAAGAAGGGGCTAACGCTCAGCCAGATAGACCTACTCAAACCTAGTGATTAGTGTGGGTCATGTTTAAGCCAGATTGACCTCATTTTCTAGCTCAGTTTTGGAAGAGGTAGAGCAGCTTAATTCTTGGCTGCTCACATCATTGCAGATAGCAAACAGGAGCTTCCTAGGAGTCCCATCTGCCACAATCATGCTCCACAGCATGCTCCTAGAACCTAAGAACCTTTCAGTAGACCCACCTCCCAAGAGCACCTTCTATTTGTGGATCAAAGCTTCAGAGACGGTGGATCCCTGGAGAACACCCAGACTACACCAAGCCATAGCACCTGTTTCCTGGAAAGTACACCTCACTCATTAAAGATTCTTCTTTGATTTATGTTTGAAGAAATGCCACCTAGGCATGGTGGCACATGTTTGTAACTACAGCACTTAGGAGGTTGAGGCAGGAGGCTCAGGAGTTTAAAGCCAGCCATGGCTACATAATGAGTTTGGGGCCAGCCTGAGCTATGTGAGACACTCTCAAAAAGCTCTACAGGCAGCATAGTTGTTGAATGGGGGTGCTAGCTGAGGAAACTGGTATAGGAGCTGCTCTAGCTCCTTGAATAACAGCTGATGGTAACACAAGGGTCAGGTAGCTAACTGGCCCTGGTTGGCATCCTTCCCATAAGATAAGGGTGGGGCATTAGGACTTCTGACTTGGTGAGTGTTGGCTTACAAGATAATTGTCATTCAGTTAAGCCTCTTAACTTGATGCTGCCTCTGTTCTGAGTGTCTTCTAGTCTGTGGATTTCAAACAAGATCAGCTACCTTTCAATCCAAGTAAAGGTCATGTTAGAGTCATCTTTCAGGCTTCCTCTTCATCTGGCATCATCATTTTAAAAACTTTGTTTCTTAGCAGTGCACACTCTTTCAGTGTGTGTGTCCACGTCTTGACATTGGGTCCCCGGGAGCTCGTTATAGGGTGTTGTAAACCACCTAATTGGATGCTGGGGAAAGCAGCAAGTGCTCTTAACTGCTAAGCTGTCCCTCCAGTCTGTGTCCAAGTCTTATCCCTCCTGCTTAGAGGTTTTTGTGATGGTAGGAAAGTCAACCTGTTTAAAGCAGTTTTTGTCATTAAACAGGAACAACAGTATCTGTCATCAGTGCTGGAACGATAGATAGGAAGTGCTTCTTTACCACCATGAGATGATGTCACGCACTGAATCACTGGTGAGGAACAACCCTTGCCCTTCTTTGACTTTGAACAAGTCTTTGAACAAGTCTTAGCTAAGACTTTGAACAAGTCTTAGCCTTCCCCACATACAACGAATCTCAAGTTTGCTAGAGGGTTTCCAACACTGAACTCTGGACTTGTGGTAGTGTGATTAGTCACTGACAGGCTCCAGTCAGATGAGGAGCCAGCACAGGGCTGCAGTCACATAGGCCAGTGCAAGATGCAAGGTGGGCACAACAGGAGATAATGAGGACAGTATGTTGGGGTGTTCGTTCATCTTCTGTTGAAGGCTACTTAATTGATTTTGGCTATTGTTAAAGTTTCTTTGCTACTCATCAAGTCTTAGTGTGGGACACTAGTCAATACTCAGGCCGAAGGTAACAAGTGAAGCAGACATATTAACCAGAGAATACATAGTTCCCTGTGGTTATTTCTCTCTGAACTTCATTTCTTTCATAAGATTTTTTTAATCTTATGTTTGCCTGCCTGTATGTATGTGCATAACCTGTGTGCTTGGTGCCCTCAGAGGGCAGAAGGGGACACTGGATCTTTGGAACTAGTTACAGATCGTTGTGAACTGCCATGTGGGCCCTGGGAACTGAACTGGGGTCCTCTGCAAGAGCCATCTCTCCAGACCCTTCTGCATGAGATTTCCTTTTGAACCTTTATCTTGGACAGGCCCCATGAGGATTACGTGTGTGTGTGTGTGTGTGTGTGTGTGTGTGTGTGTGTGTGCAAATGCCACAGTGTGCACAAGGAGGTCAGAGAACAATCTGAGGGAGACCATTCTCTCTTCCCCTCATGTGGGTCCCAGGGATCAAGCTCAGGTCATCAGGCTTGGCAGCAGGTGCCTTCACCTGCTGAGCCATCTCTCTAGCCACTAAAGACTTGTATTTAAAAACAAAAACAAAACTAAAGTTAATTCCAATGGGCTATCCCTGCCCCCCTCCCCCCACAAACCTACTTGGAATAGCTAGTAGAAAGCATTCTTTTCTCTGTTCTGAGGCAGGAATCCTAAAGAGGACCAAAAGCCTCTCCTGCGTTAGGATCCCAACCCCCATCGCTGGAGAACTGCCATGACACCCTCCAACAACAGAGGAGTTCCCTCTGGGAGGCAGAAACAATTACTTATTTGAACCCACCCCCACAACTGTCAAGTACAGTACTATGCTGTTGCTCTTAAAAACAAACGAACATCAGATTTAAAACGCTATGCATGGGTGTTGGCCTACCTGTATGTATGCTCACCACACTCCTGCAGTGCCCTTGGAGTCAAGAAGAGGGAATTGGAACCCCCATCCCAGCCCCCCAGCCCCCGCTCCGTCCCCGGCTGGAGTTGTGCACCATTGTGAGCCACATCGGTGCTGGGAAGGGAACCTGAGTCCTCTGCAAGAGCAGCCAGTGCCCAGCTAAGCTCGAGCCCTGAGATGCCTTTTCCCGTTTACAGCGTGAGGGAGGATTTCTGAGGCTTAGAATTCTGAGAGTTTCCAGCTCTCAGAATTTCTCTGGCTGGACTCCTGCTTAACACTATCGCCTTACGACATGGCAAGAGCCCTGCCATGAGGCTGTACCCAGGCTTGCCACAACAACTATGGCCCCCCACCACCAAGCTTTCATGGGGAGGGCCAACAGATTTACTGATCTCCTTTTACAACTTAACTCTGCTTAGGTGCCTCGGGCAGCATGGGAAATCATGGTTGTCTACCCATGTGCGTACAGGGGAGGACCAAGGGAGGGTCTCCTTAGAGCGTCTCAGACCACACGTATTCAGGGACATCACAGTAGTTTCTGTGCTGTTCCTGGCTGTCTTTGGAGAGCTTCTGTTCTCGGTAGCACCGCAGGGCCAGCACCACGCTGGCAGCGTACAAAATCACCAGAAGACAGGCGAAGGTGGCTGCTGCCCCGTCAGTGCCCGCCAGCTGGCAGTTCATCCAAGTGAGACCCCTGCGGGCGTAGAGCCTCTCTCTGGTTTTGCAAGTGTCGCTGGAATTAATGCGCAGCGCTGTGTGCAGGTAAAAGCCGATGCCGATGCAGTAGCCCACCGCGGCCAGAAGGCTGAAGGCTGCCTCCAGCAGCAGCCACCTCCCCGGCAGCTTCCTCAGACTCTTGGCTCCCTGCAGTAGAACGCCCATGGTGAGAACGCCCAGCCCCAGGGAGACAGCCAAGCCGCCGTAGATCAGGGGCGACCGCAGGATCGTGTACTGCTGGTCCAGCTGCCGAACCTGCTCCAGCTCCTTGCCCTCAAAAGGTGAGTAGTAGTTATTCCCGAAGCCGCTGCCGCTGGCAAAGCTGGCGCTGAATCCAGCCAGGACAAAGTAGGAGGCCACGACGCACATGAGAACCATGCCGTTCAAGGTCATCTCCACTATCTGCACCACACCTAGGGGAAGAGAGTCGGGGTTAAGGCTGGATCACGCAACCAGGCCAAGCTAGGGAGCGCCGGGATCCGAGGATGACCGGTAGGATTCAGCAACCTTATCGACATTCTTGGTTTTGTGTTAAAAAAAAAAAAAAAAAAGTCATTTAAAAAGTCCTGGTGTTACGGTGGGAGCCAGGACGTGTGACGTTAGGCCAGTGCTCCGAGGGTTGTGTGCACAACCTCAGCCCTGCTCCTCTGTTTCTAAAATGTTCTTTAAAAAAAAAAAATCACTGCCCGGTGGGTGGGTGGACCCCCGGCTCAGAGCTCTTGTGGCTCAGAGCTTTTGTAACTCTTGCGCAGGACCTGGGTTGGCTCCTAACACCCACGTGGCAGCTCACAACCTCTGTAAATCTTATTCCGGGGAGTCCAGTGCCCTCTTCTGACCTCAGCAGGCGCCAGCTATGCAAACAGTGCACATGAAAGACCCTTATACTCATAAAATAAAAATAAATATTCTTATAAAAAATCAAATGTCGATCTGAAAAATTTGGAGACTTAAACAATTTTTTTTTTTTTTTTTAAAACACAGGGTCTTGCTTTGTAGCCCAGGCTGGCCTTGAACTACCTATCAACCTGCCTCAGCCTCCCAAGTATTCAGATTACTGCAACTGGCTTAGGAGAGTTAAAACAGTTAAACGTGTGCCAAGTGGCCCTGCCATTGTACCCTTAGGCATTTATTTACCCTAAAGAAACAAGAGGTTACTCGGTAATTTGAAGAGGAGAGCCTGGAGTAGGAGGCCAGCCTGGGCTACATAATGAGAATCAACCTCTCATTATTAAATTAAAAACAGAAAAAGAAAAAAAAAACATTAATGTCAACACAGAAACATGTTCATGAGTCTTCCCAGTGGTAGCTTTATTTGTTGCAACTAAATGCTGGGAGAATCTACCCTTGAGCCGTGAATGGGTCAGGTGGCACACCCTTTCCAGGAATGCCCTGCCCTGCCCAGCAATAAAGAGGAATGGACAGGCAGCAACCTAGATGAGTGTCAAGGTAATTATGAGTGAAAAATAAAAAAGTTCTGGTCTCAAAAAGTTCCATGACGTGTGGTTCTATCTGAGGAGCAGTTTCAGCGGGATGGCGTTCTGGAGTGTGGCACACAGGTGGTGACAGGAGTCAGGGGTAAGTGGGGTGAGAGAGGACGAAGGGGGCGGGTGTGGCTATAAAGAGGTGTCTGCCGGGATGGGGTGTTTCTGTGCTCAGAGTCATGCACAGGTGGGTGTGTGTACAGCAGATGGGATCTGCACATGCTCTGAAGACCATCATTCCTCTGGATCTCATACCCTCCCTTCAAACACCACAACTGCAGAAAGCTACTGAAGAGTGCGAAAGATCAAGCTGTACTGTTGCTGCAGGGTTACTTGATCCCATTGTGAACTGTAAAAAAACCTGTTACTTGTTTGGTATGGCTCAGCCCTAACACACACTTTTAATCCAAGAGCTTTCCGTACATGGGATTTAATAAAGTTAACCCTAGGTCAAGAGGTAGAGCAAGAAACCAGCTACCAGGGGTTAAACAGAAAGGAGGGACTTTTAGTTTTGAGCTTTTTGGCTTTTGCTTCCTGGGCTGTCAGCTGAGCTAGCAAGCTTTCTGCCTTGGGAAGGTCAGCTGGGTGCTTTCTCTGCCTCTCTGAGCTAGCAGGTTTTCACCCCAACACCTGGCTCCTGAATCTTCATTGATAAAAACTGAACAATTTGGGATTTTCATTCTTTATAACAACATACTACCCTGGTGACTTCTTGTGAAATTTCAAATGAAAAGTTTGAAAAAGAAATCAATGTTATGAAGTCTAAACTGAAAAATTTCAATCATGTTCTTCTCCCCACTCCTAAAGTACAGTCTTGCTGAGTAATCTAGATGGCCTCAAATTTTTACCAAGACACCACAACTCCCAGCATTTTTATAGGTTTCTAATATACTCCTTTGGCTTCCTCTGCCTCTTTTTCTCTGTACACGTTTGTGTGGGGGGTGGGTATGCGTGGGCATGTGTCTCCAATACGTATAAAGGTCAGAGCACAACCTTAGGTGGCATTCATTGCTCAGGTGTTGTCTACCTTTTGTCTGAGATGGGAACCTCACGGAAAAGGCTTGACTAACTGCCTACTGTTAGTAACTCTGGTTCCGAGGACCCACCAGTCACTGCCTCCCATCTCACCAGCCCTGGGATCACAGGCATTCACCACCTAGCCTGGTTTTTGACACATGTTCTGGGAATCTAGGCTCAGGTCATGATTGTGAGTCACTTCACCCACTGAGCCATCTGCTCAGCCCACTTTCCAGAATTTCTTTATGCAACTAAAACATCCAAATCTGAGTTGCACCTTCTCTCTCTCTCTCTCTCTTTTTCCCACAAACATAAACATAGCATCCATACCACCAAGCATCTTGTTGGTTTCGTTTACTGAATGCCAGTGATAGCCCTAGGTCAGTGTGCAGAGTGGCCCCAGCATTTTGATTGTATGGATGGAACTAGTTTGCCCAGCCAGGTTTCTTAGAAGTCTGGAAGATCTGCAGATTGCACAGGGCAGTGAGAGCCAACAGGTGGGCTGAGACTGAACACCTCTTGTTGACGATCCCCTCTCATTGGCTCCTGATCGGAGCTTCAGGCTGCCCTTCTGGAACTTTGATTATCATCCTCTTGGGGTGCAGAGATGAGAATTTTGAGGGACAAAGAGGAATGCAAATGAACCCTGAATTTGCATACCAGATTCCAGTCTAAGCCTTAGACAGTTTATCTGATGAATGAAGTTGAGGCTTCCAGCCTCACCCCCCTTTCCTCCCCTGCAGGCCTGTGGGAAGGATCAAGAGAGAACAGTCTGCCCTCCCTAGCTGCAGCTTCTGCACGTCATTCCACTGAGGACTGAAATGCATTTGACCATGGAACAAAGTCAGGCCTTTTCTTAGCAGTGTTCCCTAAACATACATTCCAGCAACTGTTTGCATAGCACTTATATTATGTTAGAAATAGGTAAGCCAGAGGTGGAGTATACAGGAGTTATGTATGTGGATATGTTATACATGAATACCATGCCATTTTATACAAGAGACCAGAGCACTGTCAGATTTCAGTATCAGAGGGGACCCTGGGGTCAGTCCCTGTGGACACTAATACATGACTAAAATCCCTTGAAAATCGTAAGCGGGTGGTAAGGCTTCTCTGTAAGGTTCTAAAATGGGAGGGAAGTAGTATGAAATGTGGGAAGAAATGGAGAGGATTTTGAATTTTCCCAGAGATTAGCACAACTATCCATTACACTACGCCATGTTTATCATTGAGGCCGTTAAGGCCCAGCAGCCAGTGCTACCATCCTCATGCGCAGCCAGCTGGGCCTTATCTTCTGAAAGCCCACGTGAATTCCTGAAAAGCCAGGGGACGCAGCAGCGTGGGGATCTGAGAGCTGAGCAACTGTATTGCTCTAATTTAAAATTCAACATTAGATTCTAACTGCCCACTCTTCAGCCGGGCTCTGTAAGTACAGCAAACGATGAACCAGCGCAGATGCCACTGGGGGAAGGGACGCAACTGTGTCTCACACTCCACATCTTTTTCCTACCCTGATTTTCCTTCCATCAGCATACAGAAACAGAAACTGTTTGGATACAAGAGATAGGAAATATAAGCCCCCCTTTCCTTCTGGTGCACACAGCACACATCTCTCCGCTGACGTGGGAAAAAAAAGTCCAGGCTTGATGTCTTCTGCTAGATTTGTTGAGGGAATGAGGTGGTTATTCCGGGAACCAGCTGGCCTGGCCTGCCTCAGCTAAGCTACTGGCAGCAAACAGCCACAAGTGTCTTTAAGGATGCTGCTAACGCACAAAGGTAAACATCAGAAAAAAAAAAAAAAAAAAAAAAAAAAAAAAGGGGAGGAACCAAAAAATCAAAAAAAAAAAAAAAAAAAAAAAAAAAAAAAAAGACAAAAGGGCAGGCCCTAATTTATCTCCAACTTGGGAAGGGTGGGGTCTCCAGGAGGATGGTGAGGTCTGCGGAAGCAGGCTCGGAAACCTGCGGATCTTTGCTGTACATAGCACCTTTCAGAGCCAGGGTACTTTTGTGGTTGACCATGTAACACCCAATTCTGTATCTACTTCTGTCTTTGCACTGTACCTAACTGTCCTGAGGGGGAAAACAATCCACGGCGAGCAAGTCGGTTTGATCTTTTTATTGTGTAAAAATAAAATGAATATGTGCGCTCAACATATCTATAGAATGAAAAATAACCTCCCCCCCTTTCTTTGAGCAGAGCTCCTCACAGTGTTCAAGAGAATTTCTAGTCATGCACGACAGAGGTATGCACTTCTGTCCCTCAGCCCAAAGTCTTCTAAGTCAACCAGTGGAGTTTAAGTGAACAATGTATCGTGAACATAAAGAAAACTGCCGCCTCCAGATTAAAATTTTTCCTTGGAATGCTTGGATTCGCATCAAGCAAAGAACATGTTCACTTGTCCCAGAATACACTGTAATGTTCCCAAGCTATAATTGAACAGGTCATGGAGTCCATGAAGTTGTCTGGCCCAAAGTGACATTCTTCTGTTGGGAAAGGGACTTTGCATTCTTTTCTCCTGAATACCAGCTGTGGGGTTGGATTCTTCATACAATGGCACATTTACGAGAGGTACAGATGCTTATTGAGTGCTCAGGGCCGTTCTACCCTTACAGTAGAATGGTTTCTTTGCAGCTCAGTGAGTTTTATCTGATTCTCCTTTTCTTACCCCACGCCCTCGCACTTAAGTCTTTTTTTTCTGGGGAGGTGTCCCCCAGAATCCACAGAGTGCAGGACCCGGATGCTCAGTGTGGAGATGCCCCGGGCATCTGCTCAAGAGAGCCGAGTTTAGAAGAGACAGTTCAGGCTGGGCTGCCTCCTGTCCATGCAGTCTTTTTGTGAACTCTAAAGATAAGTTTCCAATTCGCTTGTCCCTGCCCTGATCATGAAGTGTGCTTTGCCTTTCTCCTGTGGGTCCTGGCCTCTGCGAGCTCCTTCATTCTTGTTGTTTATCTGGTTTGGAGACAGGGTCTTGCTATGTAGCCAGGCTAGCCTTGACCTTGAGATCCTCCTGCCCCAGCCCTACAAGTGCTATGATTATGGTATTACAGACCTGTACCATCAAGCCTGGCCCCAGCATTTGGGTTTTTTGACATACTTTTTGTTAGTTCCACACCCACAGAAGGTTCCAGAAACCAGAGCTTTTTGTCTCAGAGAACACTGCTCCAGGCAACTAGGAGCTAACCCCAGCACACCTACACTGGCTTGGTGGTGTTTTGGAAGCATTAGTGAGCTCCACATCAAAAGAATTCTTGTGAAAGATTGTGGTTGAAAGTGACTTCTGTCACATCAATGTGGCAGGACATTCTAGAAGTCTAAAACTCTAGCGTTTCCGTGGGCTTCTCCTTCAGCCTCCTGACCTTTCGGTAACCCCTAAAGGCCAGGACAGCTCCCACGGCAAAGACCCCAATGCCCATGGCTGCAAAGACTCCTGCTCCAATGTCTCCCCCATGCATACTGCAGCTGAAGCCACTGTAACCTTTGCTCTGGTACAGGGTCTCTCTCTCCTTGCACACAGCCGAGCTGTAGGCAGCAGAGAGGTGTTGGAAGAAGAAGTACAAGGCTGGGACGTAGGCCCCAGCGATGAGCGCGTCCATCAAACCCTCGATCACCAGCCACAGTGGACAGTGCCATGGGACCCGCAGGACACCCCCGAGGAGAAGGAGACAGGAGAAGGTCATGAGGGCTCCACTGTAGGCCATTGCCGCAGTGACCGTGGGTAGCTTGAGTTGGTAGAACTGGACATCCAGCTGCTGGGCTTTCTCCCCGTCAGCACCACTGAAGCCGCTATAAGCTCCTCCGTACTGGTAGTAGTAAACCCCCCCCAAGCTGGTGATGCCCGTGTAGCCCCCTGTGGAATTGTACGAGATAGAGCTGCAGGCCAAGATCAGCAAGTTCAGCAGAACCTCCAGCATCTGGCAGCAGGCTGCAAGAAAAGGGCGTTACTGTTTCGAGATGCTGGCTTTTCACTAGGGGGCTCTTTCAGCTCAAGGTCCATCCTTCCCAGGCAGCTCACGGTGCTTCCCTGTTCCGCCCACGGTGGGGCCCAGGCACCGTTAGTGTTAGGTGGCAGCAGGGACCCATGCTCTCTATCGACCGGAAAGCATGACGCTTTAAAAGCCAAGCAGGGATGGCTGTCAGCAAAGAGCTACCCTTGTAAGCATGAGGGCCCGAGACTGATCTCCAGCACCCATGTGAAATAACAGGCATGATGGCACATGATTGCAATCTCAGCACTTGGGAGGCAGAGGCCAGAAGGTCAGGAGTTCTTGGCCAGCCTTGACTACATAGTAAATTTGAGACTAGCTTGGACTACCCCCCAATGGATATACATTTTTTCCCTATCTCAGTAAATCTAAATATTAATTCCAAACATATATTTTATATCTCAGTAAACACAAATCTGCTTTATAGTGCTATTTTAAATGTCCTAAACATATTTTTGTATCTCAGTAAACCTTACAGATTTATTTGTAATGTTTATCCGATGGCCTGGAGCTGAGTTCCAGACATTTTTGAGGCACCTGGTGTGTTGCTGGGATCCAAGCTTTAGTCCTCATCACAGAGCAGCAAGTGCTGTTAACGCTGGAGCCACCTCTCCAGCCCTACTTCAGAATGTTAAAAAGATGCATAGAGATTACTGTGAGAGTTTAAGATGTTTTTGAAGCAGTTTCATCATGTAGCATAGGCTAGCATGGAACTCTTGATCCTTCTGCCTCAGCTCCTCAAGTGTTGGGATTGCAGGTGCCATTATTCCCAGCATCATAATGAATTTAATGACTTCAAAGGGACATTCAGATTTCTCCAGTGCATCGCTATGTGACAAAAAAATAAAAAAATAAAAAAATATATATATTTTGTAAGCCAGACAGTGGTGGCGCACACCTTTAATCCCAGTACTTGGGAGGCAGAGGCAGGTGGATCTCTGTGAGTTCTAGGCCAGCCTGGTCTATAGCTCGAGTTCCAGGACAGCCAGGGATACACAGAGAAACCCTGTCTCGAAAGACAGGAACAAAACAAAACAACAACAACAAAATTGTGGTACTAACGAGGGATGGAGACCCAGGGCCTTACATACACTTTAACCCCTGCTGGAGAAAATGTTCTGGTGGAACAAGGGAAGGGCCGGAGGCCTCACAGAGCTCCTCCTGCCTCTGTTAGGCTTAGTAGAACCACGAAGGACTAAGCAGGGCTGAGCAGATCAAGTGGCACCTTTAACAAAGGCTGGAGGCTTAGAGGCCTTCCTGATACCACATGAGCAGTTCAACCTCAGGCCAAGCCCCCAGACCCCCTTTTAAATTAACCATATTCGAATCAGCTGCACTTGAAATCCTGACATAATCTCAGTTTCAGCCAGTACTATAGTAAGGCACTGATTATTAAAAAGGAGCAATTGAGAATATAAATTAGAAAAAGACCCCTCAAAGTTTCTTTCGGGACCCCTTTCAGAGACCACAAGGTAAGCATCGGCAGAAAGCCGTGGTCCCTGTCCTTCTCTTGGTAGGGATGGTATGATGGTTGATGGTGACGGTCGACTTTGAACTGACACGAACCTGGGAGGTTAGGAGAGCAAGCTTCTGATGGTGTGTATGGAGTTTCCAGAGAGATTAAAAGCATAAGACCCCTCCCCCCCGTCCCCTTAATGTGGGCAGTGCCAACCAATAGGCTAGAGGCTCTGGTGGATCAACAAGGAAAAGAGCGATTACTGTTTCCGTCTCCTCCTCCTGTCTCTGCTCCCTGACCACACTTCCTGATCTCCCTGTCTTTATGGGTGGAACCCTCTTAGACTCTGACCCCTGATCTCCACTCCCTGAAGTTGTTTTGCTTATTTATTTATTTATTTATTTATTTATTTATTTATTTATTTATTTATTTCAAATCACAGCCACACTTCCTGTTGCATGCAGCAGTGGAGGAAGAAAGAAGGGAGGGAGGAGAACAGTTTTAACTGGGAGAAAAATGAAATTCTTGTTTTATCTTAGTTTCCGTTTTTGAGAAAGCATCTATGCAGTGCAGGCTCCTCTGAAGGGAGTGCCCCTCCCATCTCAAACTCCCAAGGCCTAGAATTTCAAGCGTGTCCTGCCAAGCCGACCTGTCTGTTTTGTTTAAGACAGTCCCTCTATGTTGCTTTGGTTGATCTAAATCATGGACTCAAATGATCCTCCCTCCTCAGCCTTCTAAGTAGCCTAGCTGGGACTGCAGCTGTGTGCCTCCATGCCTGACTGAAAAAAATTAAACTTTCAGAGATACTAGATAATAATGGCCAGAAGCTACAAACCACCGGGATTCAAGGACTAAGCTTCTAAAGCCAGGGAGTGAAGGACAAGAAGGGTGAGAAGGGAGAAGTGTTCCATATGCAAATGAGCTGAGATTCCCATTTTTTAAGCATGCAGCTAGCTCTACACCCACAGAGGACTGGGGTGGGGTCAAGGGAAGCCGTGTGCTAAGGAGTCACAAATACACCTGCTTTCCATCTGATCCCTAAAGACGTTTCTGATATCTTTCTGGCAAAAGAGAGGTTGGGGCTCATCTCTTTCTGTTGGTCTCGCTATCCCACTGAACTTTCCAGGGTGAACCACAGATCAGACTTCAGGGTGTCCCCAGAGGGCTATGGGGTGCCTGGTTTGCTGGAAGGGATGGGCGGGGAGGAATGACACGATTTCCCTGACAAAGAAAAAGCCACAAGGGACCCACTCTAACGTGCACTTTAAAAGCCATTAGGTGAATGGTATTCAGGCTCCTCTTCCCTGCTCTAGCCAGTCCTGCTGCAGACAGCTGCGTCTCTCCACACAGTGCCCCTCTGTGCACCTGTGTGGGAATGCTGAACACCACAGAACCATCTTCAAGCTCTCCAGTCCAGGACTTCCGTACCCAAACTGCCAGAATGAAAGCCAAATAGTCAGAAGCAATCAAAGCTAAATCTAGGTATGTTTTGGCCAGAAGCCCAGGTCCTGCCCTGCTCTTTTTTCTTGGTAAAGCAATCTAAGAAAGAAAGAAAGAAAGAAAGAAAGAAAGAAAGAAAGAAAGAAAGAAAGAAAGAAAGAAAGAAAGAAAGAAAGAAAGAAAGAAGGAAAGAAAGAAAGAAAGAAAGAAAGAAAGAGAAAGGGAAAGAGAGAGAGAAAGGAAAGGAGAGAGAGAAAGGAAAAGAAAGACAGACAGACAGACAGACAGAAAGAAAAGATAGACAAACCTCTAGAGAGAAACCTGTTAGCCAGCCCCAAGCTTGTTACAGTTGTTTACAGCATCAAGAGAATAAAGTTCCACAAGGAAATGCTTTGATGCCTTAGGCTGGGGCTCCAAGCCTTCCCTTAATGGCTGTGTGTGTGACCTGGGTAAACTGCTGTGCCTCTCTTAGCCCCAGGAGCTGTTAAGAAGATTAAAGGCGTTGCGGGCACTAGCTCACGTAAACCAGGTGACTTAGAGGACTTTCTTTAGGGTTCTTCCCTCATCATTATACTATGACACATCTTCAGCTGTGGATCCATTACCACCCCCCACCCCCCCAAGGCTGGGATGTTTCCTCTCTTACTCACGGGCAGCCTCAGCAGACTAACCACAAGCACCATGCACTATCGGGTTCACCCTGACAAACCAGATTTTCTTCCTCCCTGGCAGGGCCAGGGCCTGGGCTGAGATGAGAACCTGGGTGGCCAGCTTTTAGCTGGTGGCTAAAAGCAAAATCACTAAGCTGATTTTGTTGTGTTTAAGTTGAGGCAGAGTCTCCTATAGCTCAGGCTGGTCACTGAACTCCTGATCCCCCCACCCCGCCCCGGCAATTCCCACTGGCCATGCGCCACCGTGCCTGACTTTTATTTACTATTATTTTTAACTCTGGGATGTGTGTGGAAGTCAGAGAAAAATGTGGCGGAGTTGGTTTTCTCCTTTGAGACAGAGTTTCTCTGTGTAGACTTGGCTGTCCTGGACTCTCTTTGTAGACCAGGCTGGCCTCAAAGTCACAGAGAACCACCTGCTTCTGCCTCTCTGAGTGCTGGGATTACAGGAGTGTGCCACTATCGTGCCTGGCTGTTTTCTCCTTTTACTAAGTAAGTACCAAGGATTGAACTTGGGCTGTCAGGCTTGGGAGCAGTCACCTTTACCCCTTAGCCATCACACTGTTCCCTGACTTTTGTTTTTAATGAAGGAGAAAATATTAATGTACTTGGTGTGGGGAAGGATTAAGTACTTTTATGACATTTTTGTTTTTCTCTGTGTATGAATTGCTGGTCGAGAACGCACAGCAATCCTGCCTCAGCTGGGATTACAGGCCTATACGTCACCACACTAGGCTGTGGAGTTGGTCTTAATGTGAAATATATTCTTACTGTGCATCTCAGTCCATGAAGGTCAAAAGCCGGTGATGGTTGAGGCATCAGCTCTCTAAGGAGACCATTCGTTCCTGTCGGCTTGGTTTGAGGGGCAACTCTGTTATCTGCTGGAGTGATGTTCCCTCTATGGACTCAGCATGCCATGCCAGAGGGGCCTCTGTCCACCACAGGCAGCTCACAGCACACAGAAAGTAGCAAGACCCGCCAGTGGAAGTGTGGTTGACGCATGCTCACAGCCAAGCACATTGGATAAGCTTGGGGAACCTCAGGACAGAGTTCAGACCTTCCTGTATTTTTTTTTTTCCATGTAAGCATGAAAATAAGAATACAAACCCAAGAGGGAAATCGGGGCTTTCGATGCACCAGCTCGCACCCCTCCAATCCCCACCTTGCCTCACCTCAAGCCGTTTGCAATATAAATGGTCAGAGGGGGCGCCCCAAGGCTCACCTCTCCCCGTGCACAAGTATCTGCATTTGTGGCACTCTAGGAGCCCCTTGGCTTCAGACTGGTAATATTCCTCTTCCTGCCATGCGGGCCCCGAGTGTGTGGGCGCGTATCTTTCCGGAGGAAGCTCGCTGCAACCAAGAAGCACACAGACATTAGGGTGGGACTGAGATTCAACGGTTTATTTAGTGCTAAGACCTCATTTATCGTTTAGTTTTCAAAAATCCCACAGCAGGCAGCCCAGGCTTGTCTCAAAAATGTGACCCACCTCCCTCAGCTTCCCAAGTGCTAGGTCACCGGTGTGTGCTATCACACTCATTGGTGTTAGAACTCTCAACTTAATAATGGGCTTGGCCTTGAACCCATGTTCCTCTTGTACCTCCACCTTCCAAGTGCTAGGGTTATAGCCTCGTACCACCATATCCAGCAGGTTACTCTTGAGATCTTTCCGTCATCTCTCCCTTGCTACCCACCCTGGCACCTTCTGTTTCCTTCTTTTTCTTCCATTTGTCTAACATATGCTGGGCCCTGCCCAAGATTCAACAGGAGGAAGCCATCTCATCTCTGGTTTGAAATGTTGAAGCCTTTCATCATTGCACGGGAGTCTCTTGTACCGTGCACACTTACAACCTGGGCTCACTAAGCCAGCAGCACCCTAAAGATGACCCAGGCCTCTGGGGCACCGAAGAAACTGCTTTTCTGCTTGAAATGTCTTCTATCTTCCTTTTCTGTCTTCTTCCCACAGAACTAAGCAGGGTCACCTTCTGAGACCCTGTTGGTGCTTGCTTACACAGGAGCCTAGCTTCTTTCTTTCCAAATCCCAGTTTTTCCCAAGGGGGCTGATTTCACACTGGGCTGCAGCTGGCGGGTTTTCGATGCCATTCTCCTGCCCCAGTCTCTGAACCCTGCCAGTAAACTACTGCGTGCCAGGCCCTGTATCCCCTCCTTCCAATAAATCCTGAATTGGAGAGCAGACAGAGAGGAGCTGCCCTTTGGCCTCAAACCTCTAAGCAATGAGCAAATGCATTTCTTTTATTCACTTTGGGGTGAGGTGGAGTAACCAGGGTTCTGGTTTAAAAGGAAACCTACAAATGCACGTTTTCCCCCCTGTGGCTGCAGTTCAGGATGGATGCAGTAAGGGAAAGGAGCTGGTGTCAAAGATCAAAAGAGCAGACTGAATCTGGGGGCAGTTTTTGAAGCGCTAGTTGGTTTTAGATAATGTAAACTCATGAGAGCAGCTTCCCCTGGGATGCGGGCGCAGCCTCCGGGTCCAACAGCGGTCAGAGGTCAGCAGCAAGACACACATACACAGACACACACACACACAGACACACACACACACACACACACACAGACACACACACAGACACACACACACACACACCAGGACCCATTTCTTCGTTTTGGCCAGCAGGGACACCTCTTTTATTCCATTTTCCTCACTCTGCAGAGCCCAGTTCAACATACGCGGACTTGGACCGCAAGCTGCCTCTCCAGCGGGGGTGTGGCGACCAGGCCACCCTTAGTCCTCCTTTCCATCCCCATTCACCAAACCTTCCAGGGCACGGGTGCTAAGGGGGTTCGGGTCCTACGGTGAGGTTCGTTCATTCAGGAGGGTGGGGTTCATACAAGCATACAAGAGTCCAAAGAAGTCTCCTAGAAAGCCCCCCCCCGACAAAGGTGGTGGGCTTAGTTCCTTGTTAACAAGTGCAGCAGCTTCTGCCAGCGGCCTGCTGGGCATATGGCCTTGGCAGGCGGAGTCCAGCTGTTAACTCGGGCTAACTTTATTCAGGCCCGGACACCTGGGAGGGCTCACTTGGGAACACGACCTAAGGGTCCTCGGACTCGGCGTAATCACGCCACACTTGAGTGGAGCCTTCCGCCGGCCCCACCCACCGGGCAACCTAAACCATTCCGCCCTCGGCCCTGAAACTCTCCTCCTCCCCCTCGTTCCGGGGCTTTCCGTTTCTCCTTCGGTAGTCAAGTTCAAACTCAGGGTGGGGGACGTCGACCGTCACCCCCGAGCGCCGGCTCGGACCGGGAGCCGAGGAGGCGCGGTCCGGGTCCCCAGCAGGTGCACCCCTCACCTCTCCAGCCCGCGGCGCCCGAGGCCCTGCTTCCGCGGCGGTTCCGGGGCCCCCCACGGTGCGGGCCCCGGGGTCGGGGCTGAGTCCCAGCTGGGCACCCAGGGCTCGGGCCGCCCACGGCTTTGGCCGGACTTGTCCCGGGCTCTCTGTTCAGCCGCGCGATGGCCCGCGTCCGCGTGTCTGTCCCGGCGCGGGTCTCGGTCCGTCCTCCGGTCCCCGTCTCCTCTCCCGTCACCGCTCCTCTCCCTGGGCCTGTCCCCACCTCGGTCCCGCGGCCGCTCGACGTGGCGGTCTCGGTCGGGGTGCGAGCTCCGCTCCCGGTCTCTCTCTCTCGGACGGGGCCGGGACTCGCGAGCCCCCGAAGTACCCTCCATGGCCCGGTTCCTGTCCCCGCCCGGAAACGACCCGAGGGCAACAACCAACCACAAGTTCCCCGGGCAGGTGGCTAACCTCAGGGACCGGGTGGCGGCAGCTCACCTGCGCGCACGCGCACTTGCCTTCGAGCGGTTCCGAGAGGTCGCACCTGCCCCCAGCCGCCAGGGGGCGGTCGTGGCACCAGCAGAAGGATCGGGGTTGGGGGTAGGGGGTGGGAGGCGGGTTCTTGCCCAAAGTGCTGTCAGTTCTAGGTGTTACGGTATTAACAAAGGTAAGTGGCCCCCCGAGACGAGCCAAATCAGTTCAACCCTCAAACACTGTCTCTTACGTTAAGACGTCAGGGTGCCAGACCTGTCATTTACAGGTTTACTTTCCTGTACTGGGTTTTAATCCCTGGACCTTGCGTGTCTAGGTGAGTGTGCGTCCGCTGAGCTATATCCCCAGGCCCAGACTAAGATCAGTAAACCCACTAAGACAGTTCCGTGCCCCTGGGCATGGATTTGTGCCTTCTGATGGAGAGCTCAACCCCGGGAGGAGTTGGTAACCTTGCTGCTCTAAACTTGGGTAGGGGTGACGCCACCCCCCCCACCCCGGCTGCTGTGACGTATTACCCCAAATGAAGCCAGCAGTGGTGATTTCCTGTCGATCAACTTACAAAGCTTCCTAGGCTTGCTTCCCCAGAGAGTACCCATCTATTCAATTCTCCATCTTTCTTCTCAGCCATCCACCTACCCATCCATCCACATACATCCACACATCCATCTATCCAGCCATCCGGCCTCTCATCCACTGTTCCTCTCCCTTCTCAAAGAAGCCATGTTGCCAGCTCATCTGTTAGAGTAGCATCGAATTTGTAAAACACTTAAAAAGAAAAAAGAAGAGCAGAAAAGAAAGAAGAACTATTCTAGTCATAATTGTCAGCCTTTAGTTTTGCCAAGTAAGGGCATTTTAAAAATCCAGAAAAAGGGACGGGGTGTGGTGGTCCACACCTTGGATCCCCGAACTTGGGAGGCAGAGGCAGGTGGATCTCTGTGAGGTTCGAGGCCAACCTGCTCTACAAAGTGAGTCCAGAACAGCCAGGGCTACGTTTAGAAACCCCGTCTCGAAAAGCTAACGAAACAAAACAAAACAAAAAAAAAATAAGCAAAACCAAACAAATAAAAACAAAACCCAAAAGAAAGCAAGCAGAAAACTGGCCTGGTAGAGCTGTCGGCAAGCATGCAGGAGGACCTGACTCGGCAGGTGCAGGGGCTGTCCCAGGGAAGTCCCCTTGGACAGAGATAGGACTCCAGTGTGTGCAGAGACTGGACAAGAACATGGAAAGGCAGTGCTAGAAAATTAATAGGAGGGCTCTGCTCTGTGTAAACTGAGGCACCAGTGACTCAGGAAGTAATTTTTCAATCGTGTTTTGAGGGTGATGGGGTTCTGAGGACGTGCCTGCTTGGAGACCCACTCTGACTCCTGTCTCCAGGATGTGAGTCTGGCGGGGAGGAGATTCATATCCCTCGTCTCTCCAGCATCTTCCCACAGCTGTGAGTCCGGTGATATCCCCTGTGTCTCCAGCCCTCACCATGGTGCCTGGGACTGAACACATGCTCCAGCCGGGCAGAGAGATGTCCCCTGGGGTGGGTTCTAAGAAACTGTCATGGCAGCAGGCAGAGTCCTTCCTGAGCTTTAAGTATAGGGCCATCTTGGCATTTCAGTTCTTATGGCAGCTGGAAGGATGAGCCCTCTGGGGTTTCCATCTAGGAAGAATGGGTGTTGGGGGCAGCCGGCAGTCTTTGTGATTCCCCAAAGAGTCGTAACTGTCTCTGGCTCATCCGGGCAGCCTCTCTGGTTTGAGAATGTTATGAACTGGACTCCTGGCCACTTCTGCAGAGGCTCCCAAGTTCTACCAATGTCACCTTGAGGCTACAAGATGCAGAGTGGAGCCTCACAAGCTCTGGCTGACCACCCTTCCTCACCCCTGCAGCCATCCAAAGCTCTAACACCATCATGCAGAACATTAATCTCTGAAATCCCCTTTTCTCCTGTTGCAGCCATTTTAAAATCTATTTTATTTTATTGGTGTTCCTTTCTCCCTTCTCCATTCCAATCCCTTCCAACACTCCAACACCAGGTAGGAGACAGAACAGGTTAATGAGGAGTTGGGGCGTAGTTCTCTTTGGCTACTTCCTGCTGGTTAGAGTCGTTGGGTTCCTAGGGGCAAGTTCAATCTTTGTTTCAGGCTATCTCCAAATACTTCTCAAACTGCATCAACAGCAACCAGGAGCAGCAGGGGGCAGCACCAGCAGCCTCCTTCTCTGGAGCTCTCTGTCTCTCTCCTGGCTCTTTTTTCCCTTTGGCATTTATATCCCTCTCCAGAGTCTGAGTATGTAAAGACACTGAAACATTCCCCACACCAGCCCCTGACTCAAGAGTTTAAAACCTGAGCCTCATATCACCAGTTGAGCACACATGTAATTCCAGCTCGTGGTCTCTGTTAGTTACACATTGGGAGGGGTCAGAGTGGGCTATACTTCATGCTTTTCAAGGTGATGGGGTTCTGAGGAAGTGCTTGCTTGGAGACCCGCTCTGTCTCCCCACAGGTGTGACATCCCCTGTCTCTTCAGCCCTCACCATGGTAGGTAAAAGTGAAAAACTTTTCACTGGGTGCTGGTGGCACACGCCTTTAGTCCCAGCATTCAGAGAGGCAGAGGCAGGTGGATCAATGTGAGTTTGAGGCCAGCCTGGTCTACAAAGAGTCCAGGACTTCGAAGGCTACACAGAGAAACCCTATCATGAAAAAAACCAAAAACAAACAAGCAAAAAAAAAAAAAAAAAAAGTAAAACAAACAACTTCCACCCTAGTGTGTGGAAGTTGTCATGAATTGTCAGCCACACAGGCAAAGAAGCAACAGAGTCGAGAGTGAGGGACCAGTATACACCGAAGGGGTTTCCTCACTTTTAGTTTATGATACTTTATTGTGGAAGGGAAGGTGATGACCCAATGTGCCATCTCCTTTGTCTTGATTAAAATTATAGCCCCGGGGCTGGAGAGGTGACCCCGGGGTTGAGAGCGCTGGCTGGTTTTCCAGAGGATCCAGGTTCAACTCCTGTACTGGTATGTAGCCCTTTGACTCCAGTCCCAGGGGATTTGACACCTCTGTGGGCACCAGGCACTCACGTGGCCACGTGGCACACAAACATACGTGCAGGCAACACACACACACACACACACACACACACACACACACACACACACACGAAGAATGGAATAGAATATATAGCACCTCTGGTTATTCCTCGGTTTTCCAGGAGCTTCTGGTCAGACGTTAGGTGAAGGGTGGCAGGTCTGGCACAGGTGGGAATTCTTTTCTGAAAAAATTCTCTGAGGAGACACAGAGCTTAAGAGAAAAGAGAAAGGACTCGCCATTGGGATGTTCAAGATGATTTTTTTTTTTTAAAGAAAGAAAAAAAGAACTTCTGCTCACAATTTTATTTAATTCAGTAGTCAGTTAGGGAACTTGGCACATGTAACAACAAGCCCTAAAAAACTGTGAACCCCAATTGTAGTGATGCACACCTCTAACCCTAGCTCATGGCTAGCCTGGTCTAAATATCAAGTTCCAGGCCAGCCAAAGCTACACACTGACAATTTTTTTTAAAAGACTAGGCAGAATAGGCTCATTTCTAGGCCATTGGGGATAATGAAATAAAGTGAACACATAAATGTTTTTCCCCAAAAGGGAAAAAAATAATTTTTAAAAGCCACATGTAATTACGTGTCTATAGACAAGACCATTTTTTTTTTTTGCTTTGTTTTGCATTGCTATCAGTTACCTACAATTTACTGAGTTGTTAAAAGAGCTCAAAGTCAGTATAAAGATACACTTCATGCAACCACAGGTTGTCCACTGCCTGGCACTTTTTCTCACTGAAGCCTGAGTGGGAAGGCCTGGCTTCTGCCAGGAAAGCAGAGTATTCAGTACTCTAAGCTGCTGGGCCAGGGGGCTTGTCTCTGAGGCTAGTTCTGAGAAGTGTCTCCTGGTGGCTCTGAGTTAACTTTTGGGTAAGGCCTAGATATCTGCATTTTTAACTTAAAGATATTTTTTTATTTGTGTGTGTGCTCGCACACACACACACACACACACACACACACACAGTCACACGCATGTATTTTCGTGTGTACCTGTACCAAGGTATGAAGATGTGGAAGACAATGGTCAATGTTGGAATGTCTTCCTCTATGCTCTCCATCTGATTCTTTCTTTGTTTTTTGACAAAAGGTTTCTCTACCTAGCCCTGGCTGTCCTGGAACGCCATATGTAGACCCAGGTGGTCTCAAACTCACGGAGATTGACCTGCCTCTGTCTCCTGGTTCGGGGGTCAAAGGTGTGAACCACCATGGCCAGTTCCATCTGAAGTTCTCTTCACCATGTCCAGAAGGGGGAATCAGACATGTTCATATACATAGAACACGCAAATAATTATAAAAAAAGAACCAGTGTTCAAGATATGTGTCAGGGTCCATTTTATGTTGCTATGACAAAATACCCAAAGCTTGGAACCTCACGAAGAAGACAGAATCGTTTAAATCACAGTTCTGAAGGTTTAAGAGTGTAGTGCTGGCATCTGCCCAGTGAAGCATGAAACAGAAGGGATGGGAGAGGGAAGACAGGCATGCTCTTTCCACAGCGGCCTGCTGGAGTGGGGACTAATCCATCTCCGTGAGACCTCCACGTTGGGGGCTGGTCTGTTGTTCTGTGTATTCAGATGCTGGATTCTGTGCCCTGAGAGCTGGTTGCACTCTGAACACGGGCATTGTCCTGTACTTTGATTAATGTTGTGTAAACTTTCTCCAATTATCTCTGATTGGTTAATAAAAAAGCTGGACAGCCAATGACTGGGCAGTGGAGACAGGTAGCAAGAGCTTCCGTTCCCAGTCTTGGGGTCTCAGGTAGGGGCGATGAGGGAGAAAAGGGGAAAGAAGGAGAGGCAGGAGAGGAAGAGGTGGAGATTAAGAACAAGCCCAGGCAGGACCAGCGGGGCAAGTAACTCAGTGCGTGTGGCTGAGGAATAGCAAGACCAGCATAGAAGGTTAGCATACATAGATGTCTGCCCCATTATGGTGCTTAAAGCTTATTAATACATCTAGAAAGTCTCTCTGTGTGGGTGAATAGAAAAGCTCCCCCCACACACATAACGTATCTTTACACCTCTACCAATCTATCCAGTGGGCTGGAACCTTATTCCCTTCCTTTGTGCTTCGTCTCTTAGGTCCCATCATCACACTGGAGGCCTTGTTCCTAACCCATGATCCTTCTGGAGGCCATTTTGAAAGTATAGCAAGAAATACACCTTGCACTTTTTCCACCCTAAAGGAGCACTTAGAGCAAGGAGGATCCAAATACTTGAATTCTTTTTAAAAACAGGTATTTTTAGTTTAGTGCCTTCTATGACATTCACAGGCAAAGAGTTAATTTTTCCACGTAGATTCTTTGAGAAGTTTCACTGAGCCACAAGGGGGTGTGGTGGGGTTCTCTGGTCTTCGGATATCCTCACGTGGTCATCTGGCTCTTTTCCCCTTAGAGCATCCTTTGCTTGCTGGCAAGCCCTGTTGTCAGAAAAGGGCTTAGGGGCCTTAGAAGGGTGGACTGCTGCAGGAGGCAGAACTGGCCAGCAGAGGGCACTGCAGGCTCAGACTCTCTGTCGGAATACAGCCCGCTCAGGACACCAGAAGTTCAAGCTCGCGCACAGTTTCCTGACCTTCATTTAGTACCTGGGTGAGTTTGGGAAGTCACCCAAAGTCTTTGCTACCAAATTTGCAAATCAAGTGATGGCACCACCTCACGGGGCTAAACGCATGAAACAGACCCTTTCTCCTTTTTAGGCTGCTTTGGTCACAGGAACAGGAAAGAAGCTGGGCTAAGCCTGGAGATCAGCGTGTATGTGTATGCCACTGCATTATTCGCCCCCCTTCTGGCTCCTGTTCATGTTTACTGCACACAGTGGCCATGGTTATGACATGGATTAAGACAGCCCTGCCCCCAGAGCTTGCAGACGCAGCAGACGGCGGCTAGGAAAGGCTGAGACGAAAAAGATGGGCGATGGAGACACAGCTAACCCAAAGCAGCTCCCAGAGCAGGACGGCGGCTAAGAAAGGCTTTGAGTAGATAGGAATCCGTGGGGTTGGGGAAGCCAAGGCAGGGAAGAACATTGGAGATAAGGAGAACCAACGAATAGGAAGCCGGGAGGACTGGAGGTACAAATGCTTCCACCTGAAACATCGTGGCGGGAGCAAGGACGAGTGAAAGAAAAGGAGAGCAAAAAGATGGACAGGGGCCGAGTCCTAAAAAACCTTGGATGGCTGGGCATTTGGGATGGCACTGCTGTGGCCCATTGTCTCCAAACAGTGCCACGACCTTTGCTGTGGCACAGGGGGAAACACGTTAGCACTTTAACTCAATCTGTGAACACCGTTCGTTTTTTTTTTTTTTCTGACTCGAATTAATGGTGTAAATGACCTTCTAGTGTAGAGGTGCATGCATTTCATTCACGAGTAAATGTTTGCATATGGGCTTGCCCGTCAGGCTTGAGTCTGGAGGCTTCGTGGGGTCATCGGAAGCGGCTTTAGAACTTCTTAAATTTATTAATTATTTTTGCTTTTCTTACTCGTGTTGTGTGTGACGGTGCGCAGGCACCAATGTGCATGTGTGGAGGTCAGAGGACAGCTTTTGGGTGGAGGGTCTCTCCATCCACGGTGGGTCCCTGTGGGGGATCGAACTCAGGTCAGCAGATCTGTGCAGCAAGCGCGTATCCCCTGAGCCCTCTCACTGGCCCCCGAGAGAACTGTTAACGAGGGAAGTGCTGTGATAGGAAAACAATTCCAGAATTATCTGGAGGGAGAGTAGCCCTAACCCAAACTCTGGCCCTGGGATGGAGAACGTGGGCTTGGGAGCCGTTGAGGAAGGAGCGGGTGAGTAAGCGGCGGAGTGAAATGTTGAAGAAAAACCTGACCCTGGGTCAGATCCTCAGATCCTCAGGTACTCAGATACCCCGCTCACAGGCTCAGGGAGTAGTGCTTCCAATTGCTTGAAACAGTCTAGGAGCGGTAGAGGGAAAATTTGCAATTCCAGTTCCTACCACTAGATGCCGGGCAGGTCTAAGTGAGGTATAGACCCTCCGCGATTCCCTTTTCTCCTCTGAGCCACGGCGATAAACAAGCAAGGAGACTGAATTCGGTCGCAGAGGCTTTTAGGAAAGGTTAGCAAAAGGCGCCATGAACTGTCAGTGCGGATTAAGATAATACACATCCAGGATAAGGGAGTTCAGGGCCCATGAGATGGCTCAGCAGGTAAAGTCACTCAGCAGGTAAAGCCTGAGGATCTGAGTTTAATGCGAGAACCCGCTTCTCCAAGTTGTCCTCTGACCTCCACGAGCGCGCGCACACACAATAAATAAACAAAAATGTAATACACAATTAAAACCTGCTCAGCGGGACACAGTGATCCACACTTGTATTCCCAGCGACTCGGGGGGGGGGGGGGGCAGAGGCCGGCGGATGGCTGTGAGTTCCAGGACAGCCTGGTCCACAGAGCGAGTCCAGGACAGCCAGGGCTACACAGAGAAACTCTGTCTTGAAAATACAAAACAAACTGCTTAAACTTTGACACAGAGGTACAAACCCTCCCTCCCCCGATCTAATAACGTCATCCGCTCCAGCAGAAGCGCCACGGGACTGTCCACTGTGTCCATTACTCTGCGGGCTCAGCACCAGTAAAGGCTTAATAAATACGTACCGAGCAGCTTACGTACTTGTCTTTTATTTATTTTAATTTTTAAATTATACGTATTTACTGTGTGTGTATGTATATGTGTGTGGGTCATAGTGCACCCGTGGAGTTCAGAGGTCAACTTCCAGGCCACTGTACTCTTCTTCCATCATGTGGGTCCCGGGCGTTGAGCTCAGATCGTTAGGCGCAGCAACAAGGGGCTTTAACCTTTCAGTGATCTCGCCAGCTCTCGTTTGTCTAGAGATTAATATTATGGGCTGGGGAAATAGCTGAGTGGGTAAACTGCTGCCTTGCAAGCAGGAGGACCCAAGTTTGATCCCCCAAACCCACATTTAAAAAGCCTGGCATGGTGCCACAGGCTCTTTAGAATGAGCACTGGGGAGGGGAGATAAGAAAATCCCTGGGGTTTTTAGCCATCTCGAAACGAAGTAGGGAGAGACGGAGCAAGACATCCGGCATCAGCCTCCGGCTCGGCATGTCTGTAGACACACACAGGCATGTGAGCCATGCACACTCAGCCACATACACAGAGCAATATTCTATCATCGTTTTGGCTTACCAGCAACCTTACAGTAGACATCTCTGAAAACAGAGAAAGCTGGAGGAGAAATTGAAACCACCCATAAAAGACCATTTAATCAATCTGCCACTCCTTACTCTAAATATTAATTTTTTAAATTCTCTGTATCTGTGACTTGCTATGATGAAATGGCTTCCAGATGATGCAAGGTGAAAAAAAAAAAAAGGTTTATAATTTTCTGAAAAAGAGCCCGTGGGGTGGTTTTCATGGGTTCTCATCTCCAGCTCTTTCTGTGCCCGGTGGCCAACGGCCCTCCCTTACCTCAGCCTCAGAGAGGGCAATGTTATCTTAGGATGTGGTGAACTTCGCAAAACCAAATTAATTTTTAAAAGTAAATCTATGCTTGGCAGTTCCTCCCGCTCATGGAGAAGGCAAGTGCAGCACCAAGCAAATGCAGTGCGTTTCGAAACTCCCATGCCCAAGCCAGGGTCACCGTGGCACAGGTGTAAGGACGGACCACCTGGCAAACCAGACCTGGGGACCCTGCTTCTTCTGTGTGGAAACTCCTTAGGCTTCAATCCTAGCAAAGGCCTGTCTTAGTTGGCTGCACCAAAGCCTTAAATCAGGCAATCTTTCAAAACAAAACAAAACATAAAACCCAAAACTTATTTGGCTCACAATTCCGGTGGCTCAAAAGTCCAGCAAACCTGGAGCCAGCTCTGGTGAGCCTTTCCCTCTCCAGCAACAGGAACACATGGCAAAGAAGCGGAAGTGGAAATGAGCACCCATGGAAGGAGCAAGGCCTGTGAGGCAGCCTCATGTGCTCCTGTGAGAACTTGCAATTCTCTGAGAGTGGTGACCTTATAGCCTCGCACTAGGCCTCATCTCTTAATGGCTTCACCCCCTTAGCACCACCACACAGGAGACCAGATTTCTAGCATGAGTCATTGGGGTACATATTAAAACAACACCCCGCCAGCAAGATGCCTTTTCTGAGACTTTAAAAGAAGTTTATCTATCTATCTATCTATCTATCTATCTATCTATCTATCTATCTAT
>NW_026596034.1:25983923-25984183 GCF_907164565.1 Psammomys obesus
ATCTATCTATCTATCTATCTATCTATCTATCTATCTATCTATCTATCATCTATTTATCTATTATCTCTATCATCTATCTACATATCATCTATCATCTATCTAGCTTGCTTTTTATCGTCTATCATCTATATCTATTATCTATCATCTATTATCTTTATTATATCTATCTATCTGTCTGTCTATCTATCATCTGTTTATCATCTCTCTATTATGTCTATCTATCTATCTATCTATCTATCTATCTATCTATCTATCTATCT
>NW_026596034.1:25984193-26017345 GCF_907164565.1 Psammomys obesus
CTATCTATCTATCTATCTATCTATCTATCTATCTATCTATCTATCTAACTGTCTTCTATCATCTATCAATCCATCCATCCATCTATCCACCTAACTCTCGTCTCTGTGACTGTGCACACTGTGGCACAACTGTGGAGGTCAGAGGACCACTTGCAGTGGTCAGTTCTTTCTTTCCATTAAGTGATTCTCAAGGATTGAACCCAGGCTGTCAGAGTTGGTGGCCAGTTTCAGTACCTGCTGAGCAGTCTTGTCAGCCTGAGATGTTTCTTTTTAAAGACAAGAATCTAGAGATACCTTTTGAAGCTAAGACTTTAAAGCTGTGCCTTATATCTTTCTCAGCAGTGGTATTTTAAGGTCATATTAGGTGAGATGGTATTTTCAGACATCTCCCAGTTTTATGAATAAGGAAACTGAGCCAGTATGCTCAAGGTTAACAGACCCTAGAACTGGAGGGATTCTCTGGTTTCTTCCTATTTCATCAAACTAACACTGCTAAATTGTATCTTCTCAAACTTCCACGCTGGAGCCTCAGCAACCTGCACCTCAGACTGTGACTTTATTTGGAAATAGGTTGTAGCTAGTTGAGAAGAGATCTTACTGAAGAACATGCAGTCATAAATATAATCTGTATTATAAGGACTGACAGTCCTTACAAAAAAAAGGAACTCTGGACCCAGTAAGAACTCCATGATAAGAAGAAGGCAGAGGTCAAGATGATGCTGGTCCATACCGAAGATCATCAAAGATGCCAGTGGCAGAAGCTGGAGAGAGGTACAGAATAGGCCTTTTCTCTTTTTCCAGAAGGAACCAAGGCTGACACCTCGACTTTGCACACCTCACATGGGCCGGGGATGATGTATTTATATTGTTTAAGCTGCTGAGTTTTGTATGCTTTGTTGTGGTACTTCTAGGAAAGAAAACTACTAAAACCTCAGGAGTGTGCAGGGAGAGGTCGTGGTGGCCTTACTGGGGCTCTTCTCATCTCTTCATCCTTGGTTGATAATTTCATCAGAGTGGGCACACTAGAAAATCATTGCCTTCCCTGCTAGAGGGGCATGTAGTTTAGAACAGAGCATTGGAATGTGAGAAAGATTAGTTGTGATCTTAGAAACAAATGTGAAGAGGCCCATGTTAGTTGTCCTGAGGGCCAGAGTGGGAAACAGATCAACAGAATTAGTCAGAATTTGACAGGGATGTTGGGAAATGAGACATATAGTCGGAGTGAGCCTTGGTGAGCCCGTATGCAATTGGTGGTCTTAGAAGCCATGCTCAGAGGCAGCTAGCTATTTGTCCTTGGCTGAATAAGAAATTTTGGCACATCCAAAAGAGTCATAGAGGGGAGAAAGAGAAAGAGGTAGGAAATTTTTGACAGAAGATGTTCAAAGCAATCTCAAATCTGATGGGCAACATTAATCTATACAATTAAATGTTAAATAAGACCTAGACACATCGTGGTCAAGCTGTTGAAGACCAAAACTAGTGAGAAAAATCTTGAAAGTTCTAAAGGAAAATGGCATATAAAGTGAAAGGAACAACAATAAAACCAACAGCAGCCTTCTCACTTGGAACAATGAAAGTCACAAGAAACTGGGCGCCATATTGGGAATACTAAAGAAAAAAAAAAGTTAAGCAGGAGTCAAGAATTATATAGTCAAGAATTTATATTCTACCTAGCAAAACTAGTTTTCAAAAATGAAAATACTTTTTAGATAAAGCCTCCCCACCCATACTCATCCATTTTGGAAAGATCTGGCTACATAGCCCAGTCTGGCTTTGAACTCATGATACTTCTGTCTCTGTAATTACAGGCAGGTATTAACATACCTAATGATTAAAGTTTTTTTGGGTTTTTGTTGCTGTTGTTGTTGTTTTTTTGCTAGCAATTTTGTCTTACAAGAAACATCAAAGCAAACACTTCAGAAGGAAAGGAAATTGTTAGTTGGGTGCAGGGGTATGCCCTTTTAGCCAGTCTCACTTACATGGGAACACAGGAGTTCAAGGCCACCCTGGAAACCACAATTCGGCACTGTCTCATAAAAGCAAATGGTTTTGCCTCTCTGTATTCTTGGTCTCCACTTCCCCCAGACCAGGACATCACTGAGACCACTTATTGAGAAATGGAGGGACCACAGCGTCATGAGCTGACTATGAAATGTCTGCCACGTGGTTAAGAAGTGGGTACAGGATCTCCAGGCGATGGTACTTCTGTGAGAGGCTCTGGAAACTTCAAGAGACTGGAGGAAGGAGGTATGTAAGGGTTCCAATTACCTTCTCCCTCTTTATTTCCCTCATCATGAGGTAAAGAACCTTTGCCACAACACTCTTGCTTTCATAACATTCTGCCCAAATGCATGAGGCCAAGCAACCTTGGACTGAACCCTCTGAAACCATGAGCAAAATAAACTCTTCCCCCTTGAAGTTCTCTAGGTACCTTGGTCAGAGCTACTCCAAAATAACAAATATACATCACTCTAGAGGGGCTGAGTAATTGAATGATGGCTTGGAAAAATCTCTCCCAGGCTAGTACTGTCATGAACACTTTCTCCTGACTATGTGTGACTTAGAAGTAAGAACCAACTTCATTGCTTCTTCATGTGGAGACTGTTACATTAGCTAATGCTAACAGGCTTAAAAAATAGGGATATGTTAGGGAGAGCAACTTTACATTTTAAAAATTTATTTGACTACTCTTTGTGAATTTCATGTTATACAATGTATTTTGATATTTACTTTCCTATAAAACTTCCCATTAAAACTCCTTGTACTCCTCCAGTACTCCTCCCCTCAAATGCTATATGCTCTTGTTTATATTTTTATTTATAACCTGCTGAGTCCAGTTAGTGTTGCCTATTTATGCATGACTATAGGGCCATTCACTGGTGCACAGGCAATGCTGGACAGGCCACAGCCCTGAAGAAAACTATCTTTTCTCCAGTAGCATCAATGGCCAATTGCTCTCAGCTGGTGGTGGTGCCCTGTGAACCCTTCCTCATCCATGCCGGAATGTTGCCTGGCTTGATCTTGTGTAGGTATTGTGTAGACAATGACAGATGCTGTGAGTTCATGAGTGCAACAGCCCTGTCATGTCCTGAAGACACATTTTCACAAGTCTTCCTCCACCCCTGGGCTCTTACAGTCTTCCTGCTTCTTCTTCTACAATGTTCCTGTAAGTTCCTCTTGAGCCATCAGTTATGAAGAAAGCAGTTGTAAGAACTGGAAGATTAGAAGAGCCTGGAGATTAGAAGAGGCTGGAGAAGGAGCTCAGTTCTCATCAGAGGCCCCAGGGGTTCCTTCTTCTTCTTCTTTTTCTTCTTCTTCTTCTTCTTCTTCTTCTTCTTCTTCTTCTTCTTCTTTTCTTCTTCTTCTTTACTAAAAATGCAGGGCATATGAAAATACATCAGCCAAATAACTTAGAGTGAGTTTTGTATGATTTGGAATTTTGGCTGCTTATTCCTTTTTAATATGTAATTTGGGTTTGTATTTTTTTTGTGTGTGTGTATCTGATTTGGGCATTTGAGAATATTTAATTATTCTGGACCTAATTTTCCTTCTGTGAAAATTTTTTTCTTCAGTAAAAATGAGCACAGTGGTAGGACTGACCTTATGGAGTAGTTGTAAAAAAAATATGTGGTTTAACATACTTAAAATATTTTAAATTGCGGTTGTTAGTATCAGATGTCATTTCTATTTCTTCTTGTCACTTTATATCTTGAGTCCCACATGTTTTACACAGGAGGCTAAAGAAAGAAGATATTTAAAAAATCTAAATTGACCTAATGCAATGTATGCTTATTTCTCAATTATGAAAAGATGAAAACAGTTGTACCAAAGATGAGGCAAAGTCACACGAAAGGACAATTGCAGGCTAAAAAGTGCCACAGCCATGTTGGAAAGTTTTCTCTTTGTATGTGCATGTTCATACCTGTGCAGGTGTATGCCCCTGGAGGCCAGAGGAGAACTCCAGATATCATTATTTGGGCCATCTATTCTTGTTGTTATTGATATCATCTGTTTTGGCCCAGAAGCAGCACAGGAGGCTGGCTGACTGGCCAGTGAATCCACATACCTTCCTGTCTCTGCCTTTCCAGTGCTGGCATTACCTTCCCTGCCTCCCACACCACCATGTCCAGTATTTTTTGTTTTTGTCTTTTTAACTCTGTGCTCTGGGGTTGAACTCAGGTCCTTATGCTTGCAAGTCAAGTGTTTTACTGACTGAGCTATCTCTCCAGCCCTGTGCTGGAAATTTCTTTAGGGACTGCTATATCAGGTTTAAATCCTTTCTCTAGAGGAGAGTTGCCCTTCCAGAAGGGAAAATATGTGAGCTTGTCTAAAATACCACTCTTAATAAGGCTGTATATTTTGGTTGGCTTATTTGACACTTGTAAGTCAACATTGCAACATTATTACATATTTGTTTTTTGATTTAAAAAATGATGGGTGATACATTTGCATTTTAATCCTTTCTAGGAGAGAAACATCTACCTCTTGAATCAACAGAATTTTCTTGTACATGACACTCTCTAACATCATATAAAACAAGTTAAATAAATATGATCCTTGACCTTAGAAATGCACAAACACAAAATGAAACAGATTTCCACTCTCTTAGTACGCACTTTGCTAAAACCACAAGTTAGGAACAACGATCAAATATTTACAAGACCCCTAAGCATCACAGTTAATAATTTTCATGTTGGGACTCACTGACGCGTATTGGCAGTTGAATAAACACAGCAGCAAAAAATCAGTAACTTCTAAAAATAAAATGTATGGGTTATTTTGGTAGATGGATCACAAATACAATTTCTTGAGAAAGCACTGATCTGTGTTTGTGTATGCGTTCCTAGAACCATTACTTTATCTAGCGCTTTTTAGAGGAGAGATGGGTCAACCGCAGGACAACTGGTATACCCGTTCCTTGGAGTTACTGGTAAATTATCTGACATCAGGCAGCATTCTGCCATTGTCTGTGTGTGCTCTGCCCAGGGAACTCTGTCCCAGAGAGCCCCTAATTATTTCCCCTTTCATTCCCCAGGGCTTAGGGCTTGCCTCAGCCACCTGATGTTCATTTGCAGTGGTCGAGGTGGGGCAGGTGAGGGGAGTGGATCCATTGCTATGAGACATGCAATCAAGTGCAATAGTGAAGTCACCCAGGTGGACATTTCTCAATATTTGCTCTGGCAGGGGTAGGGAGGTAGAGCTGGTCTTTTGTTCCAAGGGACTGAAAACTCTTTTGGATATCTAGTGCATGGAGCCAGCTTGGGTCTGGAGGGCAGGAGGTCTCCTGGGCAGCATTTCTCCCATGCCAGTCCACTTGGCAAACTGAGATTCCTCCTTCACATTCCAGCTCAGGGGTAGATGAAGCTACTTCTGGTCTTTCCGGGCCCATTCTGAACTTCCTACAGACCTTTGTACCAGGTGACTATTGATCTACCAGCCTCTCCTGCGCCTGTGGAGCACCTGCCGTGCACATCCGTTCCCAGCCTTCCGCAGAGCGGAGCCAACTGTGGAAGGGAGGGCCCGCCTTCCATTTCATTTTTATTTGAGACAGGGCATGTCTATGCAGCCTTGGCTGGCCTGGGACTTTGTAGAGCAGGTTGGTCTCAAACTCACGAGGATCATCCGACTGTACCTCTTGAGTGGAGAGATTAAACAAGTATGCCACCATTTCTGACTTACTTTATTTATTTATTTATTTTTTTAATACAGTCTTGCTATACAGCCCTATTCAGGTCTCAAACCTGTATTTTGTCTTAGTTTTCCCAGAGCCGAGATTCGCTTTTCTCAAAAAATTAGAGTGTATGAATTTTGCAGGGTAACAGGTTGTTATCGTGAAATTGTCATAAATATTTACAATATGAATGTATGTTTACGGCGCTGTCTGTTGAATCGAGGGCCTTGCGTGTACTCTGCCCCCAGCCCTGGGCAATGGACTTTGATGCTGTCCTTTCTCCACTGTGCTCCCATGGTGGAGTCCACTGTGGTCCCATGTTTCTCCTTCCTCTTCCTAGATAGCTGCCCTTCTTTCATGCCTTTCTCCTTTTTTTAAAATCTAGATTTTGCACATGAGTGAAAGTATGAGGTACTTGTTTTCCTCAGTCTGTTGTATTTTACTTAGTACAATGTTCTGTCCATTTTCCTGAAAATAGCATCATTCCATGCTCTGTGGCTCAGTAGGACTCCACTGTAGATATGTACCATGTTTTTTTTATTCACTTCTCTGTTGATGGACACTGAGGCTGATTGCATGGTCTGGCTATTGTGAATACAGCAAACACAGATGTGCAGGCATGCTCTTTGGTATGTTCCTTCCTGGACATACCCATGAGTGGTACATCTAGGTCACAGGGTGATTCTAGTTTTAGAATCTATACTAATTTCCACGTGGTTATATTAATTTACATTCCTATCAACAATCCATGAAGGTTCATTTCCCCTTGTATATTTATATTCTCTGTCTCTTTCTTTTTCTCTGTGCCTGTCTGTCTGTCTGTCTGCCTGTCTCTCTTTCTCTGCCTCAAGTATGCTAGCACTTTTACCATTCAGCCAACATTCCCAGCCCACTTATGGCTTTCTTGATGATGCCATTATGACTGGAGTGACAGGAAAGTCTTCGCGTAGTTGAGATTGTTGTTTTCCTGATTCTAGTTTTCTTTTGCCTCTTATTTATCAGGCAGACAGCTGAATAGCCTAATCATATGGGCCCAGAGGATTTCCAGTTATAAAAGTTAATGATTCTCATTGCTCTATTGATTTAAGTAACAATTATTTAAACACAGGGCCTCATGATTTAATGCCTACGAGGCAGAACAGCCCCACTGCTTCCAACACAGCTCTCAAAGGAGACCACCTTGGCCTTGGGTCTGTTCCTCGGTATCCGTGTGACCTTTGGCAAGTTTTTTAACCCTCCAATGCTTGGGTTTTCACATTTTTCAAATATGCTTATAATAGTACCCAACACATGGTGGGAAGAAATGAAGTAACACATACTTATGCGAAGAGCATAGAGATGCTTGATCAGTATTTGTTGTTTATTATTATTTCTAAATTTTTAGTTTATTGTTACAAGACAATGCTTCTTCCAGCCCCCCCTTTTTTTTTCAATTGCTTCATTTTATCTTCTGGATAGTATAGAAAAACATTACTTTCAATTTATAATAAATTCCCATTCTCATAAAGTACTCACCATCATTTAAAGAGTTAACACAAGCTCTTTGAACAGTGTCGCACACAGGCGCTGCACAAAGATTATTTACTATGTTATGTTATCATCACTTATTTATTCAGCTATGTTTTTGAGCATCTGCTATAAGCTAGACACCCAGGCTACATCACGAAACGGTGATAAGTATTCTGCTCTCATGGAATTAACATTCTCACAGGGGTAAATAGAGAATAAGTAGAATATGTAAAACGAATACCATCCTTTACTGATTCTAAAACAACCATTCTCCCAGATGTTAAAACTCAGAAGCCAGGTGTCATGTGCCACACTTCTAATCCCAGCATTTAGTAGGTCGAGGCTGGAGGACTGCAAGTTCAAGGCTAGCCTAGGTTCATTGCAAGACCTTGCTTCAGTTAAAAAAACTTCTCAGGGCTGGGAACGTGTGTCACTTGGTTGGTAGATTGCTTACCTTGAATGTATTACGCCCTGAGTTTGACCCCCAGTACTGAATAAAACTGGGCCTGGCAGCACCCAGGTGGTGGAGGCAGGAGAATCAGAAGTTTAAAATCGGCTGGCTACGTAGTAAGCTCAGCCAGACATTGTTTAAAACAAAACAAACAACAACACAACAGAACCTCCCAAAATCCTTATAATTGGCATTCATTTCACACCAAACAGCATTATTTTTGTACAAAAAACAAAACAAAACAACAAACCAAGACAACAAATGTGTTGCTAGTCTTGATGCTAGGCATAGTCTTGATTAGATACAGTCTTATCTCCCTGCCTTCATCCGTAGACAACGAGTAGGCACTAGGAATCCACTTTCCTCCGATAAAACCAATATCCTTTGGATAACGGGATCCCAGAACCTTCCCTCTGGCTTTGTTTTGCTCATAGTCCTGTGGGAGGGAACTTGATGTCCCAGACTTGGGTAACTCACTGTGGTTTGTCCCCTATCAAGGGTTTTCTCCCCTCTGAAGGTTCCAGCAGGGAGTCTGGGTAAAGATTATTGACTTGCATAACCTCTGGCATTTGTTACCAGGCAGGGTAGGGAAAGAGTGTCCCTGACGCTTCACTGGGGGAGGGCAGCAGCGAAGCTCTGGAACATTCCATGCTTCTTGGCCAAGCGTGTGCTTCAGGACTTACCGATCTTGGAGACTGACCTGGGACTTTCTGCCGCGAGTGTGTTCTGGCAGAATTTGTCTGCGACCTCTTGTGCATCTGAGTGGTGACTGGGAATAATTACATGGAACTCACTTGAGGGTTCTCATGCTGTCACAACCATCTTGGTCCAGTGTCAACAACAGGTTCAGATGGGTTGGCCAACCAAGATGGCTTCTTTAAGATGGCTTCTTTACCTGTTCAGCACCCCAACAATTATATGTCCCTTCTTTGGCAAAAAACACACTGGGTTTCTTTTATTTTTATTTTACTTTTATATTTTTCATCTTATTGGATCTTTTTTCCCTTTTATTGAAAATAGCTTTTTTTTTTTTTCTTCACAAAACGTATCTTGATTATGGTTTGCCATCCCTCTACTCTTCCCAGGTTCTTCCTACCACCCCCTTCCATCCAGATCCACCCCCCCTTTCTGTCTCTCATTAGAAAACAAACAGGCTTCTAAGGGATAATAATAAATAATATAATATAACATGAGAAAACAAAATCTAATACACTGGAATAGGATGAAATAAACAGAAGGAAAAGGACACGAGAAAAGGCACAAGAGACAAACACAAGCACAGAGGCCTAGTAGTTCACACTTAGGAATCCTACAAAAACAGTAAACTGGAAGCCATAATACATATGCAAAGGACCTGCAGGGTAAAAGGAGGGAAAAAAATAAATAAAACAAAAGAATAAGATAGACTTAAAAAAATTAGCCCTGGCACTACACTATGGGAAAAGGAACCTCCAATGAAGAGTTCGTTTCTTTTCTGTTGGCATTTACTGCTGGGCGTGCAGCTCATCCTTAATAAGAAGAGTTTGTTTCTCCAATGAGACTCCCTTGGAGAAAACTAACTTTGCATTTACAGGCGGTTTTCAGTTGGGTTAGGGATGGAGGCGTGTGAGTGACCACTTCCCCTTTCAGCTCCGGGACCCCAGCTGGTCCAGACACGTGCAGGCCCTGCGCCTGCTGCCTCAGTCTCTGTGAGTTACCCTGTGCGTTGATTTAGGCTGTTGATTTAGACGGCCTGTTGATTTGTTTTCTTGGTGTCCTCATCTCCTCTGGCTCTTACACCCTATCACTTCTTCTCAGAGCCCTGAGGGGATGGATTTGATAGAGACACCCCCTTTTCAGGGCTGAGTTTGCCAAGGTCTCTCAGTCTTTGCATATTGTCTGGCTGTGGGTGTCTGCATGCGTTCCCGTCTGCTGCAGGAGGAAGCTTCCCTGGTAACGGCTGAACAAGGATTTGATCTGCACTCCTGGCCAGAGTGCGCACTGGATTTCTTACATGGAAGCTCAGGGTACCAAAAGGAATCTCGTAGATGAACTGGCCTGTGTTCAGAACCCTCAAAATTACACCCCCTATCCCCCAGACTCTCCTTGGTCAACCCAGTCATGGTGAATTTATTTCCTGATAAATGCTCAGGATGAGTGAGGACTGGATTGCAGAGACAGCCACAAATAAAAGGATAAAAGGACACTGAGTTCAGCCTGGAGACAAATGGCTGAAGTAAGAGGCATGGCTGCCCTGGTTATGCAAAACACAAAACAAATAAGGTGGTGTTATTTGCTAAACTCCCTGAGCAAGGTACCCAGAAGGCACCTCAGCCTGCAAACAGATGAAGATTTTATTTTGTTTTAAACTTTAGAACTTTGAAGTAGAGAGAATAGCCACAAACTTTAAAGGCTGCGTGGCCCTTCTAAAGCCCACCATCCCTTCAAACCCTGAACAAAACACCGGTTCAACACTGACCATTTATCCCATCATTACTTTCCCTCTTTTTCATGTTCTAATTATTGCAAAATGGTGTACATGTCCTGACTGTGGCTTATACAAAGCACCACGTGAGAAATGCAGGACACGTGGGAGGGAGAACAAAGACTTAAGATTATAGTCCACTGAGGAAGTTGAAAAATAGATATGCTCCTATGCAGCCAAAACCCAAGTGATGCTAATGATGATTCTAGCTAGAAAGATAACCAAGTAGTTAGTGAGGAGATGGGAAAGGTGGTGGATCTTCAGAGTTAGTTGGTTATTTTTTCTTTAATATATATATATTTTTTTGTATGTGTGTGGGTGCTTTGCTTGCACCGATGGCTGGGTACTACATGCATGCGTCGCTCAAGGGGGCCAGTGGAGGGCATCAGATCTCCTGGAGCCGGAGTTGCAGATGGTTGTGAACCACCGTGTGGTTGCTGTGAATTGAACCCTGGTCTTTAGGGAGATCTGCTAGTGCCCTGAGCCATCTCTCCAGCCCAGCTCATTATTTCGCTTAGGATTTCCCTGGTTATCTCTTGCTCTGGGATCTACTATTCTGCCTTCCAAGGGGAGAAGAAACCTGTATCTCGGGCCACTTAGCCTCCTAATGAGGAGTAGACTTCAGTGGTGAGATCTGGATCCAGATTTGGAGGCTTGAAGTCCATCTCAGACTGATGAATTCTGGGACTTCGCTTTGATTGAGGAGAAGGAAAGCTGTACTTTCAGGGACCGATGGGAGCTGACTCGGCTCCTGTTCAACCACCAGTGCTCTTTTTGGGACAGCTGTCCAATCTGCACCAGCAGAGGAAGGAAAGGTGTGGGAACAGATTTAGAAAACGAAGGCCTTGAGGTCACAGGTGACCATTAAAAAAAGTTCGTAGCCTTAGAAAAAATGTCTCATAAAATGTCATAAAAAGAGAGCCGTAAGAACACCAAACGGAGAGAGTAAGGGTATGGAATGCATGCCTAGAACAATATAGCCCGATACATTTCAAAATGTTAATTATGGGAGAAGGGATTGATGGTCATCGTCTCCAGCTGGTAGAATTCTTATTTAAAGAAGGTTTAAAGGTTTACTTATTTTATTTTATCTGTGTGAGAGTTTTGCCTGCCTGTATGCGAGTGTACCACGTACATGCCTGGCGCCCTTGGATGGCATCAGAATGGAAGTTACAGTTGGCTGTGAGCCAATGACATTGGTGCTAGAAACCAAATCTCTGTCCTCTGTGGGCACAGCAAACAAATGCTCTTAACCGCTGAGCCATCTTTCCGAAATATGCCAGGTGGTAGAATTATTTAAGAAGTGTTTTTGTAGCCGGGCATGGTGGCGCATGCCCATAATCCCAGCACTCGGCGGATTGATGTGAGTTAGAGGCCAGCCTGCTCTACCAAGTTAGTCCAGGACAGCCAAGGCTGCACAGAGAAACCCTGTCTCAAAAAAACAAAAAAAAAAACAACAACAAAAGTTTTTGTAAGCCAGGCATGGTGGCCTAGTTACACTTGTAAACCCAGACCTTGGGGGTTACAGGCAGAATGATCAAGGTCATCATAGGCTATGTTGTGAGTTTGAGGGGCTCAAAGACAAGACAAAGAAAAACAGAAACTACTGCAAAAATAAACAACAACAAAACTCAAACCAAATCATTGACCCATGGCAAAAGCAATGGCTTATACTTAGAAAAGTCCACTGGAAGTTATTTGGTTTTTATTTAATGTCGATTTTTATTAATTAATTAATTAATTATTTGTTTAGTTTTGAGACACCCCAGGCCGTAGTTTTGTTTTGTTTTTTTCCAACGGTAAGTCTTCATTGTGTCTGTTTGATGTAATCTCTTGTGAGTGTCAAAGCTTTCTGGGCCTTGACGCAAGGTCCAGTTTATTTGGTGTCACAGAAACCTCCTATACAGCTCTGGGTCCTCTCGATCACACACCCCTCCCCACCTGGTCTGCTTTCTATTGAGGGAAAACATTAGCTGCCAGAGGCAGGTACCAGAGCTGTTTGCTCTGCCTGTTTCCCTCCTGACCTCAGTGCTGATGTTGGCTCCCCAAGCACAGCTGAAGGTGTGTCCGTGGCATTGACCTGATGATGCAGCTGGTCTGGCCAGCTTCGAATGGCCCTGCAGTTTCTGCGTCAGCGCCAGTATTTGCAGGACCATTTTCCAAACCCTGTGCTGCCTGCTGCTCTTTGATCTGTAAACCTGAAACCAAGCCAGCCCGGCCTGACAGCAGCTGTTCTGTGCTTTGCAAACCACATCCTAAGCCAAGGGCTCATCCAAGAAAAAAAGGGGAGTCATTTTCTACAGAGACAGGCGAGGGGCAGGCACAGATGCTTCCTAAAACACAAGAGGGCAAGAACATGGGGGCAGCGGCTGTCTTTGATTAAATGACTGGAGCAAAACCAACAGCCTTAATATTATCATGCCTGTCAATCATTTTGAGAAATGTTTTAGAAAACAACTCCCAAAGCTTTCCAAGCCCCTGGATAAGAAGTCATTAACCTTTCTGAAAATAGGTCATCAACGTATCTAAAGAACTGTAGAATCAGGGTGTGGTGGCTCATCCCAGAATCTGGAAGACAGAGACAGAGGGTGGTGATTTGGAGGCCAGCCTGTGGTACTTGAGATGTTCAAAAACAAAAAAGAGCTGTTTAAAAACTAACACTCTAGTATAGAATATTCTAGAATAGGACATACCATAAACAGATTTAGGAATATACAGACATTTAGTACAAGATAAAGCAAATTTTAAAATGAGTAAGGAGAGCCAAGTTTTGGTCCCAGCACTTGGGAGTTAGGAGGAGCAGGCAGATCTCTATGAGTTCAAGGGTAGCCTGGTCTACATGGCAAGTTCCAGACTTGCCAGGGCAGCACAATGAGGCTCTGCTTAAAAAAAAAAAAAAAAAAAAAAAAAAAGTAAGAAGAGAGACACCCATTTCTGAAAATATTGAGAAGGATAACCTGGAAACCCTTCAGTTTCTGAAAATAAAATACATATCTGAGTTCCTAAAGATGAAAAGGGAACAACATAGGGCCCAAACGAGAGTGCACTGAGAACTATAAGCAAAGGTGAGCTAACTCTATTGCCTGAGGGAGAACTGCCCATGAATCAGTGTGGGGACAGCTGCCAAGCTGCCAAGCTGACAGCCTGTTTGTGTGTACAGGAGGGGGAGCCGGGCCAGAGCCTCGGAGGAGCCTTGACATCTCTTCTTGGTGCTCTCTATCTATCACAGGGAAAGCTGTCAGCTTCTGGAATGTGGTTCTGCTTCTAGAGGACTATCCCACAGATCACAGGAAGCATAAGCTTTCCCAGGCTCTGGCGTACAGGATGTTCTGTCTGCGTTATTGGCAATAGAAAACCTGCAAGTTTCCCCATGTCCAACAAGAAGAGAACAAACAAGCACCGCGTAGCCGTCAAAAGAGAGCTTTCTGGGTGTTGTGGTTCATCCCTGTAATTGCAGCATTTGGGAAGTTGGGATGGGAGGATTGGGTGTTCAAGGTCAGCTCAGGCTACTTAGAAAGACCCTGTCTCTAAAACAAAAAACAAAATTGATCTCTTTGCATGATAATAAGAAAATGCCCATACAACATAGTAAGATTAAAAACAGCCAAGCCTTAGAATAGCTTTGTTCAATAGAATAAAGTCAGGGAGCACTAAAAAAGGAAGAGGAAAATTAATTTAAAACACCTTTTAAAAATGACTTATTCATTTGATTTTCATTTATGGGCATCTTGCCTGTATGTGTGAATGTACATTCCGTGTGTGTCTGGTTCCCATGGAGGTCAGAAGAGGGTGTAGGGTCTTTGGAACTGGAGGTTTGAAGGGTTGTGGGTCACTTTGTGGATGCTGGGAACTGAATCCAGGTCTTCTGGAGGGCAGCAGAGCTCTTAACTGCGGAGCCATCTTGCCACCTCCAATAAAATTATTTTAAAACTTATTGTTGTTGTCATTGTTGTTATTGTGGGTGTTCAGCAGTTGCTTCTCTCCTTCCACAGTGGCATCTGAGGATGGAACCTGGGTTGTCAGGCTTTGTGCCGAAAGTGATTTTTACCAGCTGAGCGATCTCATAGGGCTTTGAAATTAGTTTTTGTCATTTTATTCAAAATGTCAAAGAATTTTTAAACTATGCAATGAGAATAAAATTAATGAAGTGGTTGGCATTTTTAACACTTAGTCTTCACAGTGTGATGTCTGTTTCTTATTTTATTTTATTATTTTATGTGCATTGGTGTGAGGGTGTCAGATCCCCTGGAACTGGAGTCACATACAGCTGTGAGCTGCCATGTGGGTGCCAGGAATCGAACCTGGGTCGTCGGGAAGAGCAACCAGTGCTCTTAACCATTGAGCCGTCTCACTAGCCCATGATATCTACTTTATTTCAGTAATACATCTCATTTCAGACCAGCCACATTTTAAGAATCAAAAGTCAATTATGACTATTGACTACTCTATGAGACTGTGAAACTATAAAAAAACTGCTATGTATATACTCATTGCATATTTACAAATATATATGCACAAACACACACACATATGTATTAGCAAACCCAAACCAACTATATACACATTGTATAAACACGGAGAACAAGTTTAAGGACACCCAGGGAATGCCCAAAGGTGTTGATCAGTGGAATGAGATTGTGGGAAGGGAAGGTAGCCAGGATTCACTTCATGCTCTGTTTTACCTTTCTGTTTTGAGATTCACGTTACAGAGCTGGCCTGAGGCTTGAGCTGTTCTGGCCTCAACCTCCTTGAGTGCTGGGGCTACTGGATGTATCACCACACTTGGTAGGATTCATTCATTTAGGAACATGCCTATCTGTATTGGAGAAGAATACAGTAAACATTACTAAAAAAGTAAACGAAAAAAATCTGTCTTCTTTACTGTGGTAGTCAACTTAGAAACTGATCCCAAGGGTATAATGAAATATAAATTAACATTTACATATAAGGATTTGCTTGGAAGTTTTACCTGTAATAATAAAAACTAGACTCTATCTTATGTGTAACAGTGGAAAATTAGTCAATAAATCCTGATATTTTCCTATACTGCGATTTTATAACATGGGAAATATTCGTGACATAATTTAAAAACGCAACACAGAAGCGCTATGTGTCAACAATGACTCAGTGTCTCTACTTCAAGGTATTTACCCAAGAAATTAAAAACAGATGCTCCTACAAAAGGTGGTATACAAATATTCACAGCACCATTCACAGCTGTTGGGTGTGGGGAGCTCAGTAGACTCATTTTCTAGGTATTATCTAGCCTTAGAAAAGAACGAAGAGCTGCGAGATGGTTCGACCTGGAGGGATCTGGGAAACGCATGCTACCAGCACACGTGCAAAGCCACGTGCTTCACTACCGTTCTTCAGAGATGTTAGAAGCAGGCAAATCCTGGGTAGAAAGGCAACTGGTGAAAGACGAAGAGAATGAGGCCACTCAATGTCTCCGGTTTTCTTTTGGGTGTTAAAATGTCCTGGAATTAAGGCTGGCAACAGTTGCAGAAGACTACGATTGTGCTAAATAAAAAGCACTTAAATGTTTAAATAAAAAAATAAAATAAAATAAAAAGCAGAACGTGGTGGCGCATGTCTTTAACCCCAGCTTTCAGGGAGGCAGAGGCAGATGGATCACTGTGAGTTCGAGGCTAGCCTGGTCTACAAAGCAAGTCCAGGACAGCTAAGGCTACACAGAGAACCCCTGTCTCGAAAACAAACAAGCAAACAAACAAAAATAGTGAAGGAAACTAGGAATGGTCACATATTCCTTGAAGGCCAGGAGGCAGAGGCAGGCAGATCTTTGAGGGTTTGAGGTCAGCACGGTCTACGCAGTGAGTTCCAGAACAGCCAGGCCTGCATAGTGAGACCCTGTCTCAAGCAAACAAGAGTCAGACAGAAGTAAATTATGTGAGTTTATTTCCTCTCCCCAGCTTTCTAGATGTGTGCTGAACACTCAAACTCAGGTCCTCATGCCTGCCAGTGACAAGGACTTTATCACCTGGGCCATATGCCACTTCCCTTTCTGCTTTTCAGGCAGAGAAGCCCTGGCGATTGAGTTGAGGGCTCAGGGCTTCTGGTGTTAAAGTTAGATTCTTTTTGAATGAAAGGTTTAGATGGCTGCCTTTGCCTGGTGCCTCTGGTTCTTCGCTGGGAAGACGAGGATGTCTCTGCCTGTCTCACTGGAGGGGGAAGAGGATGGCTAGACCCGATCTGGAAAGTCCAGAAAAAAAAAAAAAAAACCCGAATTGTTCAATACTCTGGGGACATTGATCCCTGCAAATCAGATGACATAGACTGAACTTGGGTCCCGACAAACAGGATCTGAGCTGGGGGAGTCACCAAGTCTTGTCTTCCTTAACCTTTGAATTGGTTGTATATTTCATAAATTAGCAGGGTGTTGCTGTGGACTTTCTTGTTGACATTGGGACATTGGGTGTCTTTTTCAGTCACTTTCCACATTTTTTTTTTTTTTTTTTTTTTATACAGGGAATTGAACCAACACAAACGCTGTACCGCTGAGCTGTACCACTGGCCCTTCCTCTTTACTTTTTGAGACAGGGTGTCTCTCTCTGACCCCGAGGCTCCACCAGCTGAGCCACACTGGCTGGCCACAACATCCCAGGGAGCCTGCTCTCTCTATACTCACAGTGTTGGGAAGACAGGCTCTGCACGGCCATGCCTAGCTTTATGTGGGTTCTGGGGATCCGAACTCAGGTCCCAATGCTTACAAGACAGCCGTCTCCACAAAACAAAGCAGCCCCTGAGTTGCTTTGTTTTGTTCGGTTTCTGTTTGATGTATTATTCTCTCAATAACGTTATAGAAAGTAAAGGAAAGAGATTGTTCGCTTCTTTTGTTTGAGAATTGGACCTATGCTTTGATTCTTGGGTGAGGTGACTAAGATTGGGAGCTTCTCTGGGCAAATAAATGACAGGGACCAACAGAAAGGCCAATGAGATTTTAATGAGTGGAACCTAGAATTTAGAGCCACAAGGAGGGCACACCAGGAGTGACTCTGTGGGGGGTCCCGAGCTTGGGCTTGCTGTAGCTTTTATTGGAGGTTATGGAGATGTGTGCCTTTGGGCACTAGAGCTCTGTTGTGGCCAGGGTGATGTGAGCCTTGTGCATCTAAATCTCACTCCACCTTTTCAGCTCCATTGCAGAACGTGGACATTGTAGACCTGTGCCCTGTGAGTTCGGAAGCTCTGCACATGCTCAGAGATGCAACTACACAAATCTCAGTCTAGTGCCTCTTGGGGATGGTGTTATAGCTGTTGTCTGTGCCCGTTGGAGGGGCAGGGAACATGCCCAGCAATCAGATTATGCGCTTTAGCTTGGGAGGCGTTGGGACTACTGTTGTTAGTTCCTTTATTATTGTGATCAGTTACAAGCTGTTTTGGGGCTTTTTCCATTTAGTGAAAAACAAAACAAAACAAAAAACCAACAACCCAGTACTTGGAAATTCTCCCCCTCCCATCAGATCCTAAGTCAATGCACACTTGAACAGTTTCATACACCTAATGAAGACAGAGCTGCAGAGATTTTGGCTACCTTGTGCTTTGATTGGTTATTAATTTGTTTTAACTGCCCAGTTTCTTCTAACTGGAGTCTAAAATTCTATAATAGGCTAAGTAAAGGGAATTAAGGCATAGGAAAAAGTCATAACAATAAGGATGAGGACAATAAAAAGTATACTTGTCAAATAAGCTGGAGAGCATGATTCTACCTGTGCTTTGAAAGTTATTAAATCATATATGTGTGTATCTCTGTATTTCTATTTATCTATCCATTGACTCACCTATTTTGGTGAATTGATGGAACTCTTTTTTTGTTTGTTTGTTTGTTTGTTTTTACTTGGAGTTTTGTTGAGCTTTTGTGGAAATTGTAGTTGTCCATAGCAAATCCCACATACAGTAGATGAATATTCAACCAAGCCCTTGTCATTGCCTATGTCCAGGAGTGAGAATAGAGTGTACAAAGAGGTGCCAGAGGACCCTTGTTTTTAACGTATTTCTATACTGTTAACATACTTTTCATAACAAAAAGGACAATGAAGTTGTTATCCTGACTACCCTCCAGAGTGTTCTCAAACCTCCCAGGAAGAGTTAATACAGACAATTCCAGGTGCTTGAGCTGAGGACAAATCCCGGATTGGATGGTGGCCCAGGGTGAGAAACAGCCGAGGGAGTGTGTGGGAGGCCCAGGGGAGGGCTTAGTTCTCACTCTCAACCAATAGCATCAGGGCTTCAGACCTAACGCCCATTGGCTGAAACTATTTCAAGGGTCAGGGTTGTGCCTAGACTCATCATCACAGGACTTCTTGGTGGAGGTGTGCTTGTGAGCTCACAGCTTTGGCTGCTTGGAGGCTGCTTTGCCTGGTCTTGGAAGGTAATCCCCGAGGCACTCTGCTCTGTGATGGTGGTTGAGGTGTTCCCGGCTTTCTTTCTGCTAGGGCTGAGAGGCTTACCTGAGATGATTTTATTTCAACTGGCATCAATCTCCAGGTCTCTCTCTGGCACTGATAGGCAAGTGACTCACTAATTTTACAAAGTTTTTGAGATACGGTCTTGCCAGGGTGCTCAGGCTGAGGTACTGGGAAGATGCTTCCTCAGGGGTTCTCTTTGTGGACACATGCTTTGATGAATGCTTTCCTGTCTTCTTTTCTTGGTTTGGCTTAGGGCATAGAGATTAGAGCTGAAGATAGGAAATCCCACTTACACATGGCCAGGGAGATGGTACAGTATGAAAAGCACTTGTTACCCTTGAGGTGTGAGGACTGGAGTTCGGATCTCTAGGACCCGTGAAAAGTCAAATGTGGCAGTGCTCATTTGTAATCCCAGAACCCACAGCGAGCTGAGGCAGAGATCCTGTCTTAGGCAAGGTGGAAGGTGAGGACTGACATCCGAGACTGTCCTCTGACCTCCACACATTTGTAGTGGAACATGCTAGCCCTCACGGAAGCATGGGTGTGCAAATGTACACACCTGAATAAAAGACAAGAGAAAATAAATCTCATCTGCACTAGATAAGTGTTCAGTTAAATACTTTCTGCTAATTTTGTAAAGATGGGTTGTTACTTTATTTTTTATCTCCACAAGACTTTTTTTTTTTTTTTTTTTTTTTTTTTTTTGAGACAGGTTTCTCTGTGTAGCCCTGGCTGTCCTGGAACTCACCCTGTAGACCAGGCTGGCCTTGAACTCACAGAGATCCTCTTGCCTCTGCCTCCCGAGTGCTGGGATTAGAAAGGCGAGTGTGCCTGGCCCTTCCACAAGACATTCTTAAACCCTCTTATTCATAGCAAGGCTGCCTTACAAGTGAAAGACTACAGAAGAGTTAGAAGCACGTGTGATGTCACTCCTGCTTAGGTCCAGACATAGCTCCCCAGCCCAACGTGTTCTCGTCATCACAGAGTTGTGCTTCTTTTTTCCTGTAGGCTTTGTAAGCCATGGACTCCTACGTGATTCAGACGAATGGCAATGACGGCCTGCCTTCAGTTCTGGATGTCCATGTCAATATTGGGAGAAGCTCGGTGCAGGGAAAAATGAAAGGCAGGAAGACCAGATGGAATGTGAGGCCCTCCGACATGTCCAATAAAACTTTCAATCCCATCCGAGCCATTGTGGACAACATGAAAGTGAAGCCGAATCCAAACAAAACCGTGATTTCTCTGTCAATTGGTGAGTTTGGGTCACTTGATGGAGGGGTGGCATCGCCCACCCACCTCCCGCCCTCTTGGGCTGGCTGGAAGAGGTGAGAGGAGATGAGACCCAGCCACGGGGGTGAAAACTCATGGCGGCTCTTTTGCTTTTCTCTCTCATGAACAGGAGACCCTACTGAGTTTGGAAATCTGCCTACAGACCCTGAAGTTACCCAAGCCATGAAAGATGCCCTGGACTCGGGGAAATACAATGGCTATGCTCCGTCCGTTGGTAAGCTTACACAGAGGTGATCCTGGTGGCTTTAAAAGCTCCGTAGTGCTTTTTCTTGTTTTGTTCTGGGTTTGATCATTGCTACATAACTTAGTCTGACCTCAAAGTAGTAATTCTTCTGCTTTAGACTTTCAAGAGCTGGGATTATAGGCATGTGATAACATGCCTGATGTTTAATTTTTTTTTAAATTAAATGTATTTATTTGTGTGTGTGTGAGAGAGAGACAGACACACACACACACCTGGGGTGGGGGGAACCAGGGGGAGTGAAAGTGCCATGGTGTGTGTGTGTGGCAGTCAGAGGACAACTTTCTCCTTCCATCATGTGTGTCCTGAAGAGCCTAAGATGAAACAGCCCTTTAGATTAGTGAAAGGGCCTCACGCTGGATTCTTAAACACAGCTATTAAAGTCTAATTTCTTTCCTGATTTTATCTGCTTGCTGACACCTCCTTATTAGGTTCTCGAATGAGTTATCCCTCAAACAGGCCTGCCCCTCCTCACCGTGGAGGCGAGTCTGGCTGGTGCTCAGCCCTCTAGGCTCTGAATTTATTTACACATTGCCTCCTGTAAATACTTCCTTTATTTCTTTGTGGTTTGAAGCTTTGTTTTCATTTTGGCCTTGATCTCTTTGAAAATCATTTGTTCTCAGGACTTGGGGAGGCAGAAGCAGGTGGCTGCCTGTGAGTTTGAGGCCAGCCTGGTCTACAAAGTGAGTCCAGGACAGCCAAGGCTACACAGAGAAACCCTGTCTCAAAACAAACAAACAAACAAAAAAAGTTTAAGAGGAAATGTAGCAAAGAATGGCTGATACATTGACGGTTGAGGTCACTCCTGAGAGCAAGATAAACTTTCCCATTTAGGGGAAACTCCACCTGGCAAAAATGTCTCCCCTAAAAATTTCAGTAAAATAAGTTAATTCCATGGCTTTATTTTCATGTTGCGTATCTCCCACTGAGTATTATATACATTGAACCATTCTTAATGCAGAATTTTTTAAAAATCCAGTTTCATACTAACATCAGATTTAAAAGCTTTTTCAAGAGGAATCAGGGACATGGCTTTTAGGTAGATTACTTGCTTATTAGAAAGAAGCATACAACAATCAAATTCAAGACTCAAAATTAGGTTACAAAAAACATTATAATGAGGCTCAGTGAGATGTCTTAGTAGGTTAAAAAAAATGCTTGCTGCCAAGTCTAATGATCTTAGTTCAATTTTCAGGACCCACAGAGTGGAAGGGGAGAACCGACCTCACAAAGCTGTCCTCCAACCTCCACACACATGCATGCCCACACGATACACAAATAATTAATTTTATTATTCAGAGTATTAGGAAACCAATTAAGGTTGGAAACTGGAATCAGCTTTTATCTGACAAGTCTTCAAAGGGTCTCACATTGCACAGTAAGGGACTGCAGATGACGGTTGTCTCTAGGAACCTATTTTTCCTCATTAATAAAGTAGGGAAGGTTGATCAATGTTGCTTGAAAGACCCATTAGTATTTCTGTTTGTTTTTTCAAGACAGGGTTCTCTGTGTGGCTCTGGCTGTCCTGGAACTTGCTCTGTAGACCAGGCTGGACTTGAACTCAGAGACCCACCTTCCTCTGCCTTCCAAATTCTGGGATTAAGGTGTGTGCCACCACCGCCTGGCAGTATCATTTAAGTTAAAGAAAATGAAATCAACTTGTGTTCTTGCCAACTTGTCTTCTTGAAAGGCATTTTGTAAAACATTATAATAGATTTGAATCCTCTAATACTTCAAGCCTGCATGCCACACTAGGAATGTCCCAGAAAAAGAGAACCCTTGTATTATAAGTATGGTACACTTACGTGAAGCATATGAGTTGAAACTGTTGATGGTATTAAAAAAAAATAGACCCCATATACAGGGATTTAAGAATAATCTAAACCCTTTTTAAGGCAGAATAAAACATACTCATATTAGTCAAGCTTATGCAGTGAATGTTATGGTTTGGGAAGCTGCTGCTTCTTGTTGTTATACATTTGTACTTTCAATAAAACAGCGACAAATAAAGTTCATTCCCTTCACATACGGTGACTGGGCTACACAGAATGACCTGGCCCTAAGCAAAGACGGGAGGCAAATGGAAACTGTGCTGAGGTTTGGGCATGATTGTCAATCGAGGGATGAAAACCTCCAGCTTTGTCTCTGTCTCGTCTCAGGCTACCTATCCAGTCGGGAGGAGGTTGCGTCCTATTACCACTGTCCCGAGGCCCCACTGGAAGCTAAGGTGAGCCGGGGTCCCAGCTCAGAGGCCGCTGAGGGCAAGCATACTCCTTGTTTCTGTCCCCCAGGGAGTGAATGATGGTTTGAGGGGAGCTTTAGCAAGTTGAGGACTTCTTACATGGTAGGGGCCACCGATTAGCTACCGTGATTAAAATCACAACTGTGTAAGGGGCATCTCTGACCACTGTGCTGTTGTCGCCGAGTCTCAAGGGACCCGCAAGGTCATCCTAGATCTTGTTTTCTTCAAAAGATCATTGAGGAACTGTTCACAAATAGAAAATTACTTAACTCAAAAGAATTTATGAGTAGGATGTGTTTATGTATATGTATGTGTATGTGTCTTCACTCACTCTAGGACACTGAGACAGAATGCTAGGGGTCTCGTGGCATGGATCGGTGGCAGTGCCAGCCTTAGATGCTGTCCTCCTTCTTATTGTCCGCCTCCTAATCGAAGGGGTGTCTCGTTTGTGTTCAGAGAAAAATCAGGCTTCAAATCCCTGATCAAAAGTAAATAAATAACCTGGTGAAAAACAGTCCAAGGTCCATCAAAGATCTCCCTTGAGAGTTGATTGAATCATAGCCAGCTTGTTCTCTTTAAAATGATTAGCTTATTTTTTTAAGTGGTTATCACTTTCAACAACATTTAGGGATAGATGGTTAGTAGAGAAACAGACACATACATAGATGGTAGATAGATAGATAGGATGACAGATAGATGGATGATAGTTAGACCATAGATAGATAGATAAATAGATAAACATGGATAGATAGATGACAGGTGGATGATAGATAGGAGATAGATAAATAAATGATAGATGTATAGACAATAGATGGATAGATGAATGAGAGATAGATATAGATGATAAATAGATATAGATAAGTAGACAATAGATAAATAGATGATAGATAGATGATAGATAGATGATAGATAGATAGATAGATAGATAGATAGATAGATAGATAGATAGATACATAGATGTGGTTTGGGCTCAGCACAACCCTTCTATTTCCTTGGGACTTCCTAAGTACATTCATTATTGTTTCCAACTCACATATGTGACAAGCTCTCCCTGAGTCTGCCCTTTGCTCTCTTTACAGGATGTCATTCTGACAAGTGGCTGCAGTCAGGCCATTGAGCTTTGTCTTGCTGTGTTAGCCAATCCTGGACAAAACATCCTCATTCCGAGGCCTGGGTTTTCCCTCTATAGGACTTTGGCTGAATCCATGGGAATTGAAGTCAAGCTCTACAATCTACTGGTAATCTTCTTTCATTTTTTTAAAAATGTTTTTTAATGTTTATGTGCCTGTCAGAAGAGGGTGTTAATTCCCCTGGAACAGGAGTTACCGATGGTTTTGAGCCATCACATGGGTTTTGGGACTTGAACCTGGGTCCTTTGTAAGAACAGCAAGTACTTTTTAACCACTGAGCCATCGATCTCCAGGTCCTAACTTTTAATTTTTGACCCAAGTGCTCAGTTACTAACCTGTGGGGGGGGGGGGGGAGATCTTTGTCATACAGAGAATGGTCTGCAGGTGGGAGGTTAGAGCCAAAGGCAGATTTTATTCTTTAATTGGTTTACATTGGTTTATTTTGTGTGTATGTTTGTGTGTGTGATTGGGGCAGTGCGTTTAGTGTGTGCATGCAATAGCACATGTGTGGAAGTCAAGGACAAATTTCAGGAGTCAGCTCTCTGCTCCTACCACGTGGGAGCCAGGGCTGGAACTCAGAGCACCAGGCTTGCTGGCAAGCCCCTTTACCAGCTGAGCCATCTCACTGATCCCTTATCTTACTCTTTACACCAAATCCTTGGGCTGAGTATCCCCCCTAAACTGTTCAGAAACATCTTGGTCTCACTCGTTCTTCTTTCTCAGCCTGAGAAGTCTTGGGAAATTGACCTGAAGCACCTGGAATCTCTGATGGATGAAAAGACAGCTTGTCTCGTTGTCAACAACCCGTCAAATCCCTGCGGCTCAGTGTTCAGTAAGAGGCACCTTCAGAAGATTTTGGCAGGTAAGTGCTGAAGACACCTCCCCCCGAACCCCTGCACAGGGGAGGAGGTGAGAGCAAATCCCTTTAGCTGTTCCCTGTGGCAGAGTGTGTCTGTCCCTAAGCCTTGAGTCTGAGTGACTCTACTAAATGATGTGTCATGGACCCCAGGACTTGTCTAAAAGAAGGGAGGAATGAGAAATACAGGCTGCACATCCCTAATCCCAAAACAGCAAACATTCCATTTTGGTGCATTTTGTATTCCAGATTAAAAATGTTCAAATGTTCAACTCTATATAAATGTAGGTGCCTGCCCCCCCTTTAAAGTCCAAAACAAACAAACAAACAAACAAACAAACAAACAAACACCCCAAGAAAGAGAAACAATAAAGCACTCAAATCTGAAATATCCCCGATCCAAGGCACTTTGGTTAAGAGGTTTTTCAGCTGTGTTTGCCTTTCTCCACTACCGTCCTGTGGAAGAGAGTTTGAAATGTGTGGTTAAGTGGCACGTGCAGGCTAGACACCCTGGAAGAACACAGAAGTATTGAGTCCCTAAGAGGCTGATCAGAGCCACGAGCATGGAATGCAGGGCACAGAGGACTAGGCGTGGAGGAACCGGAAATGATTGTGGCACGGTTTTCTCGTTATTTTCAGTGGCTGAAAGGCAGTGCGTCCCCATCCTGGCCGATGAGATCTACGGTGACATGGTAAGTCTGGGTTGGGTTACATCACTATAGGAGTCTCAATACCACATTGTTTTCTGGGACGTGGAAGGTTGGCTAAGGGAATAGTCAGAAGCAACTGGCCATTCTTGTACAGCCTGCTCCATAAGTGCACAGACCACGAATCCTTAGCTTTTTGTTTGTTTATTTATTTAATTAATTAAAAGAGCTAGGAAAATCCGGACGTTCTTGGAACTTACTTGAATGTAGGTGCCAAGGTGATGGATTATAAAGGTATTTGTAGATTTCTTGTTTATGTCTCTGATGGATGTGTATTTTTAGGAGTTGTGGAAGGGGGGGCCAGTTCTGAAAATGTAGCTCAGTTGTTGGGTACGTGTATGGCTAGCTGGCATGCTCAAGTCTGGCTCCTATTCCTGGCATCATAAATTAAAAGAAAAAGTGCAAGGGAAGAGGAAGGACTGTTGATGTTACTGATGAGGAAGGATTATTCTAGACTTCTTTGGGAATATTACCCGTAATGAGCTTCGGAGTCTTTTTGTCCCTCCAAAAGTATGACATTCTGCAACATAGCTGGGCCCAGGAGGGTTAGAGATCGGTTTATTTTTAAATTCATAACTCCACCAGTCATCATTCTGCAGTGTGAGTTCCCAGTAATTGTACATGCTAGTGGGCTAGTGTCACTGTCTTCATTTTAGGCTTCCTTCAGTCCAGACCACACACCAAATTAAACGTCTTTGGATAAGTTTCCCAGAACCACGTGGGAGCTGGTCATGCCTGAGGGTGGGAAGGGGCCTGTCAATCCGTTACCCTGTCCCTCAACATTTAAGAGAAGGGATGGGAGGAAGGCGTGGGGTCTAGAGGAAAGCATCTACAAGCACCTCTTGTCCGCAGGTGTTTTCAGATCGCAAATATGAACCGCTGGCCACCCTCAGCACCAATGTCCCCATCCTGTCCTGTGGTGGGCTGGCCAAGCGCTGGCTGGTTCCTGGCTGGAGGATGGGCTGGATTCTCATCCATGATCGAAGAGACATTTTTGGCAACGAGGTGAGGGCAATATGGCAAAATAGTGTGGATAATTTGGCATATGCATTTGGTTTGGATACCCCATGTTGCGGAGGTAGGGTTTCTTCCCCTTCCTGCCTGTGTTGTTCGTGGTGCCCGGAAACTCGATGGACGCAGACAGGGATAGACATTCCTCATCCAAGCCCGGTTTTCTGGTTTTCTCCTATTTGGGTGTCCCCCATGCCCCATCCTCCCCTCCAGTTTTAAGGCTGTATATAAAAAGGCAAGCAAGCAACTGCAGCAGTGACGGCACTGTTATTCATGATTTATGGGCCCCATTTTTATTTCATCCTTATGACACCCTACCAGAGCATCTTACAGTCAAGAAAAACAGGGTGCAGAGAAGTTAATGCCATCTGCCCACGTTCACACGTGGGTTTGTGACAGAGAAGGAAGGTCTGTGGACCCAGGTGGTGGAATGTGAGAGGGCCACTGTGTGCCATCTTTCCTGAGATTAAAAACCTGACAGAAAGGTCAGAATAGGGTCACGGCACAGGGAGGCCTAAGAAAGGCTAAATAATTTGTTTCCTGGTGGGATTCTAGATTCGAGATGGGCTGGTGAAGCTGAGTCAGCGCATCCTGGGACCGTGCACCATCGTCCAAGGAGCTCTGAAGAGCATCCTTCAGCGAACCCCTCAAGAGTTCTACCATGACACCTTAAGCTTCCTTAAGGTAAAGGGCAGCTTGTGGCCTTTTATTTGAGGACTTTGGGAGTCAGAGAACACATCAGCGGAATTAGGAATGGTTGTCCCTCATTTCTGCAGCACTGTTTCAGGGTGGGACTTCCAAATCAGGTGATACCAGTGCCATTCTCCACAGGCTCACCCCTCTCATGTCTGTAATGCACTCTCTCTTCCTAAGGACTTTAAGTGACAGGGTTTTATTCTCTTTTACTTAACATTTGATCCTTGAATTTTTTCCCCCCTCTCTGCCTCTTCTTTTAGTCCAATGCGGACCTTTGCTATGGGGCATTGGCTGCCATTCCTGGACTCCAGCCAGTCCGCCCTTCTGGAGCCATGTACCTTATGGTAAGTGTGTGCGTGGTGTGTGTGTGTGATAAAGCACAGGACACTGGCTTGGCAGGATCATCATGGGTGGTCCTGCAGGATACGCCTCCATCCATAAAGATGAGTTAGGCGCTAGTTCCCATTATTTGAAAAATTGTCTTGTTGTGAATTGTCCCAGCTCCTGTGTCCACAACACTCTCTCAATAGCCTAATATGTCAGTACAGTAATTCATCTCATGGATACAGGGCATGCTTTGTGGTTCGTGACTAAGAGTGATGTTGGTTCCTTCAGGTGTAGGGGGGCCACATAGAATTTTTTTTTTTTGTCTTCAGTGTCACTATTGCCATTTGAGGCCCAGGGTTGCTTACTGTCCTGCAATGGGTGGGACAGACCGTGCCCAAAGTAAAAAAAAAAAAAAAAAAAAGAAAAGAAAAAAGGAAATAACCTTGTTCTAATGCTAACTATACATTTTTTGAGAAAAGGAAAACTGCATTCCTTTTCCTATTTTCATTTTTCAACATCCAGAACCCTTCAATAAACTAAAATATGAATGCTAACACGACTCCCTCCTTTCTGTAGGAAGCTCCTGCATTCCCCAGTGTTGGTGTTATTAGTTATGGGCGGCAGAGTTCCCAGGCAGCTTTCAAGAACTCCCTGGCATCAGAAACTGGCCTGTGTTCCTCCATTTACACTCCAGCCTCTCTCTCTCTTGTTTTTGGTTCAGGTAGGAATTGAGATGGAACATTTCCCAGAATTTGAGAACGACGTGGAGTTCACAGAGCGGTTAATTGCGGAACAGTCTGTCCACTGCCTCCCGGCAACGGTGAGTGAGTGCCTCCAGCCATTCCGACAGCTCCTGGAGACCACGGAGCTCTTCCTGAGTTGCGTTTCAGCCTAATATTTGCTCCCATACCAAGTGTTCTCATTTGATAAGATTCCAAAACTGATGTGTTTTACAGCTTCTGCCTGAAATTAGTTTCTCCTCCATTCTTATCCCCTCTGTAACAGGAAGAAAACACTCAGTGTGGTTGGGAAGAAAACTGTCTATTTTTAAGATGAATTAGCTCAGTTGCTGACTCAAGTTCACTCCCGTGGAGTGAAATGCCACCCCGGTTTGCAATGGCATTACCCTGCCTTGCCAACTAGAGGCCTGGCTATGCTAAGCTGAGCCAGCATCAGATCCGGCTGCCCTGGAGGTAACATGCCCTTGTCTTTTGCAGTGCTTCGAGTATCCAAACTTCTTCCGAGTTGTCATCACAGTCCCCGAGGTGATGATGCTGGAGGCTTGCAGCCGGATCCGGGAGTTCTGTGAGCAGCACTACCACTGTGCTGAAGGCAGTCAGGAGGAGTGTGACAAATAGGTCCTCGAGCATCCTTCCGAAGACAAGTCCCATCCAGGGAGGGCTGGGCCGGGCTGCTCGTCCTCAGGGGCTCCGATGTGCCTTCTGGGAAAGGGACCTCAAAAGCATCGCATCAAGAATTGAAGGTTATTCCTCCTCCCCCCCAATCACATCCAACACACACCCGGAACCCCACATTCTCCCCTCATTCGGCTCTGCTTGAGTGACTCATGAGTTCGTTAGCCCCCACCTGCACGCACACACATACACACACACACAAACACACACACACACACATACACGCCATATAACTTCCTCATCCCGAGGTGAACAGTTTACCAGAAAGAAGCTGAGAGCTTCTTACCACAATAAAAGCGAGAGCTCAGGATGGGAGAAGCAGAAGACACACCCATATCCTCAGGCTGTCATGGGAAAGGTCCTTTCCAGTCAGGTCCGAAGTCACTTCTGTTGCTGCCCCACTGGAGCATAGCTCACTCTTTACGTTAGAGCTATACTGGAAAGGGGTTGAGGACATGTGAATCTGCTTAATTATATTCTAAACACATTGGGAAACTTCCTATTTAAAGGATCCCCGACAGATCTTTTTTTTTTTTTTGTAAAGAATTATTTTGCTGTGCAAATAAATACCAGCTTCCTAAACTGATCAGCTTCCTAACTGATTAGATTCCCTTGTATCAGGTTTTCTTTAAACAGGAACACACCTCATTGGAAGAGGAAAACAAAAAAAGGAAAGGGAGGCCTTGCCGGAGATATTGCTGAGTATAGGCCAGTGTCCTTCTCCTAGCCTCCTTGTGGAAACATTGGCCACTTTTGCTGTCATGTGAATATTGATTTATTAATATTTGTTATATTATCTTTTCATATATTTTTAAGAAGCATTTATATTTTAAGATCTTTTATTTTGTCAAGGGTATAAATTATTTTTTTCTTTTTTTTTTAAAAATAAATTTTGTCACATATGCTTCGCTGTGATGTGTTTTCTCTGGGGAGGGGTTTCAGTCTTAAGGCCCAGAGTGGTCTATTACCCGCTACATCTCTGTGTGGATACTTTTCCTTGTTGCTGTAACAAGACACCGGACTAAATCGACTTGGGAAGGGAGGGTTTTCCTCTGGCTCACAGTTCCAAGGGGGTGCAATCCATCATGGAGGAGAAGGCACGGTGAAAGAGGAATGCTGTGCTCATCCGGATTGCTTCCTTTAATTCATTCTGGGACCCCAGCCCATGGAATGATGCTACAGCTAGGATGGGTGTTTCCATCGTAGCTAACCTACTACATAAAATCCCTCACAGGCACGTCCAGATCTTTCTCTCCTAGGCTATTCTAGATTGTAATAACCAACACCAGCCATCCTGATATCATCTATTTGTTGGTGGATGTGCTGATTTTAGAAGTTTACTTAAGGACCAACCGTATATGTAGGTGTAGGTGTGTATGTATGTGTATATCTTCAGACTTTCAATATCTTGGCTTCGAAGCCTGTCGTAACAACCACCTACCCTTGCCTAGATCCCTTAGCCAGTCTGCGGGGAACAGAGTGGAACTAGCTTCGCTTGACCTGCAAATGAGGGGTGTTGGGGTCTTTCAGCGCTTTGTCCACAAACCCTCTTAAGTGCAGTTGCCAATTAACGGTTTTCCCCCAATGCCTCTCTCACAGAAGGGAGGGACAAATCTCGCAGGGCTTTCCTTAGACCATCACAGTCTGGAGGGAGCTCACCAAGGCAGGCTTTCTTAATTAGAAGAGGAACTTAGGGTCTTGACCCTGCCAGTCACACCCAAAGAATTATCTTGACAGAAATAAGCACCAACCTCCCCTCTTCTGACCCGTGTTTTAGTTCAGCTGGTCCCCCAGAAAATGCACGTCCCTATCAAATCCATAATGAGGGAATGTAAAATGACTGAGATGATAAAGATGCCCGTTTCCTGTGTGCCACTCTGGAGGACATTTTCCAGAATTGTCTGGCTCCTCTTTTCCGGTCTCCTGCTTCCAAAGAAATAAACAGGAAAACAGATCTTTCAACAAGAGTCTGAGCTTTTCCTGCACGGATAATTCCACCTGGCATTGCTAACAGGATTCTGCCCAGAGGCTGTCATTCCACAAAATAATCCAGATGAGCAGTTGGACATCGTGGTGAGAATGACTGGGCATGTAGTTCAGTGGTACAGTGCTTGGCTAGTAAGTACAAGACCCCGGGTTCATTCCTACCATTGCTGTTGGCGGTGGGAGAAGTTTGGGGTTTCGGGAAAGTGCTGGGGTGTCGAGGGCTGTATGCACACTGGGCAGATTTCAAACGACACATACAAACATCCCGTGCCTTATGGTGGACTCCCACCACCCAGTTTCTCCGGTAAGGAAATGAATATTTAGTGCTCCGAACCTGAAGGTTCTGAGCTGATGTGAGCGGCTGTGCGTGCATAGGCAGGCACGGTTTCCCTTTTTAAAAACCAAATGACTCAGCCTTACAGTTCTGAGCTCTATCTAGGTCCAGGGAGGCATGACATATCGGAAGTCCTGGATGGCCCTTAAAAATCCTCCCCGGTCCCTAAGCTTAACATTCTGGGGAAAAACTAAAACAAACAAAAACACCATAAACGCTTTTCTGTATCAGTGTCCCGAGTCTCCGAATTAAACAACCTGGATGAAAAGCTGGAGACAAAGGGCTGCAAGCTGTGGATTGACCTCCCAAGGAAGGAGCACACCTACCTGTCGACAGTCCTGACCACAATTAGGCGGCAAGTGTTCCCTAGTTTTCAACTCAGCCTGGGAAACTCAAACAACTGCGCACGGGCAGATGAATGACACTCACAAAGGGGCCGCTAGGGCGGCCTGTGAGCAAACTTTGACAGTAGCTCTATTTTCTCTGTTTTGTTTACACCTTCAATTTGAACTTGAGCCCCACCCCTCCACCCCCACCCCCCCAGTGGCTGAGGTGAAGTTCTCTTCCTTCTGTGTGCCTTCGGGTTCCAAGAATTTGACAGATCATCTCTGGGCGACATAAACACCTGCTAAGCGTTCCCAGCTCTTGGCCCTTCCGGCAGCTGGGAGGCCGCCCAGGTAGGAAGTTTGCTGGTGTCAAAAAAGCGTGGCCCTCTGGAACGTTAACGGATTGTAAGCAACCTAGACGTGCTTTGCAAACACACCTCCTGTGAGCATGTGAGGTCAGACGCCGGGCTCTGCTCGCACCATGGTCAGCAGTTTCCTGGCCTCCTTCCCTAGGTGCACACGGGCACCCTGCTGAGAATGATCTGTAGGTTCCCATCCAACAGACAAGCTCAGAGCTCGGATTCTCACCGGGAAAGTGAGTTAACATCAAAGAGATACTGGCGTGTGGGACGCATCTTTCTACCCGTGGGCAGGGATTGGACGAATTAAAATTAAGATGGTCACAGCATCCAAAGGGAGCTATAGATTCATGGTGATCCTCATCCGAGTCACGATTACTCGTTTTTTGCATTACAAGTACCCTAATTCGGATGTTGGAAATGTTAGGCCAGGTGAAAGATGGCAGTCAAAAATATTACATGCGTGATTCCCCTGATATCAAATACCCGACACAGGCAAATCCGTAGAGCCTGGAGAACGGTTGGCTGGCTGCCCGAGGCCTGGAGTGAGGGTCAGAGTAGGCAAGGGAGTGTTTGCCGATGGGTACAGGGTTTGTACTGGGGTGAAAGGTAAGTTCTGAATTGACCATGGTTGTGCTTGCATAACCCTTAAGATACTAAATCAACTCTACCGTTAAGTGAGCCACATGGCCCAGGGGCAACGTCTCAATAATCCTTTTTTAAAAAGGCAGAAGGGAGTAAGACCTCAAGGCGGCCGATGAGTGCGTCGGCGTTTAGAGGAAGTTGTTTTTGATCGGCTTTGTTTTGAGACAAGCTCTTCCCGTGTACCTCAGGCCAGCCTCAAACCTACCACCCTCAGGATGCCGTGATTACGGGCGTGCACCGTCATGCCCAGATAGAAATGTCAAGATTTAAAACAAAACAAAACAAACAAACAAACAAACAAAAAACCAAAAAAACCCACCAAAACCCTGCAAGAGTATCAGTTTGTGCTTACCTGTTCACAGCAGAAATCAGTGTTCTCTCGAAGAGTGTGTCATTATTTCAGACTCTAGCATTATAAAATGGTAGACATTCTTTCTTCCTAAAAAAAAAAAAGCCTGTATTTTATGTGTGTTTGGGGAATGGTATACATGCCATGTGCAAGTCAGAGGACACGCCCAGGGGTCTGCTCTTTCCTTCCACCCTGTGAGACGCTGGGGTACAGCTCAGGATGTCAGGTGTGATGGGAAGTGCTTTCACCTGCTGAGCCATCTCCAAGGCCTGATAACACTTTTTTTTTCTTTTTAATTTTAAATTAGGGAGGACACACTTTCAGGAATTAGTTTGGGGAGAACTGGATGGGTGACCTTGTTGTCACTGGTTTATCTCAGGGTACAAAGGCCTTTTTTTTTTTTTTTCCTGACTCTGGTATTTCATAATGGAAGCAGGGCAAATGTCAATAGGGCTTCAACATTGGGAAGCATTCTCTTTAGAAAGTTCTAGAAAAACAACTGGTATTTCTGTAAAGAGCGGAATTAGCATGTGTGCTAGAAGAGTTGGCTGTTTCCTGACATGATCTTGACTTGAATTATTTACTATGAAACCTACATAAAACTATAAATGAGATTATAATCCATGCTGACGTGGATCACCAGTTTAATGATTGCTGGTCTCTTCTTCTTCTTCTTCTCCTTCTCCTTCTCCTTCTCCTTCTCCTTCTCCTTCTCCTTCT
>NW_026596034.1:26017355-26048530 GCF_907164565.1 Psammomys obesus
CTTCTTCTTCTTCTTCTTCTTCTTCTTCTTCTTCTTCTTCTTCTTCTTCTGTTGCTGAGATATTACAAAGAAAATCCTACACATCACATTTTTCTACAAAGACTTCGGTAAATATCTAAAAGTATTATTTCTAGGTAGACATAGTAGTTCGTACCTGAAATCCCAGCCCTTAGAAGGCTAAGGCAGGAAGATGGCTGTGAATTGAAGGCTAGCCTAAGCTACATAGTGAGTTCAAGTAAGCCTGGAATATGTAGCAAAATCTTACCTATACCACACACACACACACACTGAAGCTACTGAACTTCGTTTGTTCTTCCTTCCTCTGTGTGTGCATGTTTGTGTGTGCAGTCTGTACATGTGGGTTCCAGGGGAAAGCCTTGGGCATTGTTCCTCAGGCACTGTGCACCTTATTTTCCAAGACGGGGACTTGCACTGACCTAGAACTCACCATGTACTTGAGAGAGGCTAGAGACGCACCTGTTTCTGCCTCCCTGGTGCTGGGATTACAATATATATGACTATATATAGATATATTACAGTATATGCCGGAGAGCCCTCTCTTCAGTCCACAACATTATTTCTTGGACACAAGATCACACTGTGCCAGGTGTTTCCAGCTGCATTCAAAATGCAGAAGAATATCCGAGACGTAAAAGATACTAAAACTATAAAAACGTTTGCTCACTGGATCAGAAGCCAAAGCTAAGTTCAAACAATTTTTCTTAGGTTTGCTTCTTCTTGTGTCTTAGACTTGCTGCAGGGATGGCTGTGGGCTCCTCTGGCCCACACTCTGGGGTGTTTGCTTGCTGGCGGTGGCTTTTAACTGGTTCCTTTAAACTGCTTACTTAACATTGGATGGATCTGTGCTCTGTGGTATGCTCACCACTGGGGGGCAATATAAAAAAAAGTTCAGTCTCTTTCTTTTGATCTTGTGTTTCTAGTTCCCGACCCTGCTCAAGTTCTGTTGTGATGTGTTCATTTTCGTCCTTGGAAATATTTGATTGATCATTCTTCCCAGTGGTAAAAATGTAGACGGCTGCGGCAGACTGCTGGTGCCCCAGCGTCTTCTCGGCTTCTTTCTCTGAATTAAAACTGCTGGCGTGACTCACCAGCTCCACTCTGTGTGTGAATGTCTCAGCCACACTGAGACATTTGCCACACTGTCCAGGTAGAATGCATTTGAATGCCAAAGCTACATTAAGGTTGATTCCGCTTACAAAACCTCGTGTGTGTGTGTGTATGTGTGTGTGTGTGTGTGTTTGTTGCTGGGGATGGAACCCAGGGTCTCATGAACACGAGAGGGGCAAGTGCTCCATTACTGAGCTCCATCCCCAGCCAGAGATGGCCACTCTCTAGAAGAACCTGACCAAGAAAGAGGCCAGAGTTAATGTGTCAGTCGTGTGAGAAACAAAGGAGTTGACCAAACCCAGGAAAGAGCAAAAGATAGTTTTATTACTGATAGACCCAGAGTCTGGTCCGGTGAGAAGAGTTACTGTCAGGAAAGAGTGCGGCAGGAAGCAGGAAGAGGCTGATGGGCTGAACCTTTTTATTAGGGTGCATGCCATTACCAAAGCAGCTTTCCCTCGAGAGTTCTAATTGGTGGGTAAAGAGAGTGGGCCCAAGTTCACCAGTCACAGTGGAGCTGAGATGGTCACTGTGGCATATTCAAGCAAGCTTAAATTCAAACTACCAAGCTGGAAATTAACCCCCAAAATGTGATGTTTTTCTGATTTCTGATTTTTTTTTTCTTGTATTATCAACAATCTTGGTTTCTAAGTCAATGCAATGGAAATATTTCCCAGACTCCCACATGAGCTTCGGTGTTAGGCGGACTTTCCTGCTATTTGATTCGCTGGGCAGAAAGATATGTGATTAGAAGTGTAGAAGACCAGCTTTCGGAAGCATAGCTCAGTGGCTCGTCGTTTTCAAAAAGCACCTGAGCATTTTGGGGAACACAGAGAGGTGAGTTGTCCTGAGAAATGAGAATAATGGCTTTCTGAGACAGGGTTTCTCTGTGTAGCCCTGACTGTCCCAGAAGTCACTCGGTAGACCAGGCTGGCCTCCAATCAGAGAACTGTCTACCTCTGCCTCCCGAGTGCTGGGGTTAACGGCGTGGGCCACCATGTGCCCCTGGGAGAGTAACGGTTCTTAATTTCTGCAGCTTTGTGGTAAGTTTCAAATCAAGGAGTTCACAGGGTTCGGTGGTGCACTCAGGAGGCAGAGGGATTTCTGTGGCTTTGGGGCCAGCCTGGTCTATGTAGTGAGACACTGTTTGAAAGAACAGCAGCAGTGGCAGCAACAACAAAAATCAAGACATTATTCTTCTTTGTAACATTTTTGGCTTTTCTAGGCCCTTGCATTTCCACATGAATTTTTGGATTCACTTTTCAATTTCTTCAAAGAAACCAGGTGGGTTTGAGCAGGGTTTCGGCCTGGGAGCATTGGCATCCGCACAATAAAAGCATTCTGAACTCTGAGCGCGGGCTTATCTTTTCATTTGCTCTCTGATCCTTCACTTCTTCAATTCTCTAGGCATGACAGCGCAGAAGTTTTGCACTGCACTTTAAACCTTTATTCGTGAGCCTGGAGAGATGACTCAAATGAAGTCTGAGATGGATAAGAGCACTAGCTGCTCCTCCAGAGGGCGCAGGATGGGTTCTCAGCACCCACATGGTGGATCACAATAGTCTGTACCCTCAGTCCCGGAACCTCACTCTGTCTTCTGGCCCCCTCAGGCGAGGTATGCAGGTGGCACACAAATATATGTGGGCAAAACACCCCCACACAAAAGTAAAAAAATGAAAGAAACAAGCTTAACTAAAAAAATTCCTGAACTTGAGGTCGGCCTGGTCTACAGAGCGAGTTCCAGGACAGCCAGGGTGACACAAAAACAAACAAACAAACACATTCCTATGCACTTCAGTTTTGTGCAATCATAAATAAAAAAATATATTTTTTTGATACATGCTCTTGCTATGTTACTCAGATGGCTCTAACTGAAGGCTATCCTCCTGCCTCAGGCTCTGATTATAGGTGTGGAGCATTGCTTGCATACTTGTATTCTGGATTATTATAAGCAATTCTTGGTATCCTATATACATTTATTCATTTGTCTGTACATGGGCCGTGGTGGATGTCAGAAGACAGCTCTTGCCTCCCACCATGCGGCCCAAGGGGTCAAGCTCAGGCTGTCAGGTTGGTGGGGCTGAGCCATCTCACCTGAGTCCATGTATTTTAGAAACAGAGTTGTTTTCTGTTTAATGCTCTGATATCCCGTGACATGGATCCCTCAGGGTTTTCCCATAGGTACTACTGAGTCACATGCCAACAGAGACCAGTGTCGGCTTTATCCCCAAGTTGTACGTCTTCTATCCCTTGCTCGGCTGTCCCAGAGAGGAACTTCCAGGGTTGAAGGCTTTAGACTTTACAGTATCTGTTTGAAGGTTGTTGTAACCGTTACTAGTTCAAAGCCTGTTTCCCTCAGGTAAGTTACACATGGTGGATTTTGAAAGTGTGGTCAGCCTAGAGGATTTTATCCCCCAATTACTTTGTTATTTATGGAGCTTTGGTTAGCCTTGAACTCATGATCCTCTTGCTTCTGACTCCTGACTGTGGTCCTAGGAGCTCACCACCATGCTTGACTTCCCACATTTGTTTTTGTCCTCAAATTGAATCAAAGGACGCTTGTAAAACGGAGTCTCTCTGGGCAAGGAACAGCCTGGAAAACCACTGTCTTACACAATGTAACTTAGAGTAGGGCCCAGCTTGATGTCAATAGAGAATCAAGAGAACAAAACAGCAACCAGGCCGGAAAAGTTCTGCGAGATTTGACAAAAACCAAGTTACAATCAGTCAGGGATTTGTCAAACGCATGTGAAGAACAATTGAGTAAGTCACATTTTTCAGAAAAGTTGACAATTACCAGCCTTTGGGGCTTCGGTCATACCGCCATTAAAAGTACAAGTCAGCTCAGTGTTTGGACCTCTCTGTTAGGACTCTGTTAGCGCCCACTTGACCCCGGACCTTCTAAGCCATTCGCTTTAAGGTCCAATTTCCTCTATTTCTATCAAACAGGAAGCTTGTTAAGAGTTGGCTCTTTATTTTCTGGATCTTCAAACACGCAACCTTAGTTTTCAGAATGGAAGCTTCTGTAATTGGTTAAATGTGCTTTCCTGTCCCTAAATGCTATATGAAGAGCGAACCTTTTGAGCATAATATGACTGAAGTCAGATTTGGAAGAGCGGTCCGGTCAGAGGACCCTTTTTTCCCTTATGGTTTTATTTTGCTGTTTGTTTTATTATAATCCTTGAGACAAGGTCTTAATATAAATAATATAATATTAATACATAATATTATATGGTAATACATAATAATATATATTAATGTTAATATGAAGGCTACTGTCACCCTTGAACTCTTGATCCTCCTGCTTATGTCTCCTGAGTGCATTAAACAAATATTTATTGAGTGCTTGGTATATGTCAGTCACTGTACTGGGCATAGATACATCACAGTAGAGAAGAAAATCCCTTTCCTCAAAGAATTCAAAGCTCATATGACCCGGGTGGTTTTACTGCAGAGCAATGCTTGCTGTAACTGCTGGAAGCTCACTGCACTGGCACAGAGCAGGGAGTTGGGGGTTCTGACGGTTAATACTGTCGATTTGGCAGGGTCCAGAGTTACCTAAGAGACAAACTTCTGGGCGTGCTTCTGAGCTGTTGGCTTCGCCTTCAGGCACTCCTGTGAAGGGTTCCTAACATGCGGTTAACTGGGGTGGGAAGAGTCATTTTAACTGCGCAGCCCGGGATCCTGCGCTGAACCAAATGGACATGCAAGCTGAGCAACTAAGCGCTGGCCTTAGCTGCTGCCTGCCTCTCGACTGGTTGCACGGTCACAGCCTGCCTCATGTCCTGCCACCGTGCCTTCCTCTACCCTGAAGGACTGCAGCCTCAAACTGTGAGCCCAAACAAACCCTTTCACTCTCAAAGTTGCTTCCCTCAGGCAGTTTGTCACAGCAACACGGACAGTGACTAGTGAACAGAGCCAAGCCAGCAAAACCTTCCAGAGGGTTCCCCTTGGGACCTGAAGGAAAACAACAATTTGAAAGCCACTGAAGGTGGTGGGTAGGATACAGTGGCTTATTCCAGGTGGAAGAAATGATGTGACATGACATCCGTAGGGTGGCGTTTATGTGGCACAAATAACAGGAAGACAGGAATGTGGCAAACTGGTAAAGCCACAGCTTTCAGAGTGAAGAGCAGAAGCTGTGAGGGAAGGGGAGAGACCACAGGCTCGGTGTGCGAGGCTCGGTAGCCACACTGTGGGGTTTGGGCTACGGGGTGTCTGGGCCAGGGATGCATATGTAGAAGTCATCTACAGTTGTGGTCCAGGGGAGGTAGACAGAAAGCCCCCAGTGAGAAAAGGAGAGACTGTGTCCCAGAGCTTAGGGACTCCAATATTTAGTAGCTAGGAAAAGAGAACATGATACAGAACGCTGAGAGGAGGCAGGGAGGGGGGAGAGGTGTCTAGAGCAGGTAGGTGTTTAAGGGAGGAGGAGAAGCGAGCACCTACTGCATCAACTGGGGTGAGCAAACAGCGCGGGCTTTGTTTTTGTGGTCAGTGAGAGCTGGTTCAGTGGAAGGAAAGGGGTGAACCCAGATTCTAGTGGATTAGAGAGCAGAAGCTAATGAATAGGGACACTGCTTCAGGGTGGTGTGGCCAGGCAGGTGAGGAGAAGGGCTGGCCCATAGACACGGAATCGGGACATAGTTTTTGTTTATTGTTTCTGCTTTCCCAAGAAAACAGAGGGAGAATGAATGAGAACATTCTGGAAAATAATTAGCCTGAGGTTTTGACTGCGCTAAGTTTAACTGGAGTCTGTATGTGAGAGCCCCCAGCTACCTCCGCATGCACAGTAAGAAAAGAATACACGTACAAAGGGTCGCCCAAACTCGTCTGACCAAGGAAGATTTCATTTTCTCAGAACTTCGTGTCTATCAGGAGAGTGTATTGAGAAAGGGCCGGGCAAGGCTGACCTTCTGTTACGAGCTTGGATTTTATGAGTTGGAGCTCCAAGCATCCTTGGCACCTATCCTTTCCTGTCATAAACTTAAAATGCACACATTAAAACCAGCGCTCTTGCGCTTTTCTCAGAGTGGTAAGCCAAGTCAGTTACCACCCCAGATGGTTAGGACTTGGCTTGGTAGAACCTAGGTAGAGGGAAGGCACAGTCAGTGTTCCTTGTGTATTTATTGCGTGTGTATGTGGACACTGAGCTACTGAGGAGGATTTAGTTGAAGAGAATTTGAGTTTTAGAAGAGAGGGAGTAAACTTGAAAAGTGAACAGTTCTTCAGAAGGTGGGAGGGGGTAGGACCAGCATCTCCGAGAGTGGGGCTGGCCTCGGAAGAGGGAGGGAAGGGATGCTCAGGTGCTTGGTGTGGGGGAGCTGAAGAGTTCATTAGCCCATGATTTTTCGTTGGGGAAGAAGGGAAGGTGTAGGGTCAGAAGAGGGGCATGGCAGTTTTGTAGAGCAGGGGAAGAGGTTCAGGCAAACCCATGCTGAAGCAGACTGCTATAGACTGCACATGAGGGCAGCTGTCTGGTATATGATTTTTCTCTATCTGGCCCTTGCTGGCTGGGGCATGGAGGAAGGCAAGAAGAAATCAGGGTGTGTGGTCCATCCAGGCCTGTCCTGGCTGAAGACATTCGGCCCGGCCCTTTCTCAATACACTCTCCTGATAGACACGAAGTTCTGAGAAAATGAAATCTTCCTTGGTCAGACGAGTTTGGGCGACCCTTTGTACGTGTATTCTTTTCTTACTGTGCATGCGGAGGTAGCTGGGGGCTCTCACAGACAGACTCCAGTTAAACTTAGCGCAGTCAAAACCTCAGGCTAATTATTTTCCAGAATGTTCTCGTTCATTCTCCCTCTATTCTATAAAGTCCTTCCCTGCAGTTCAGCCCCAGGGACAAGAACATAGGTGGTCATTGTGTCTTATACAGTGTTTATCTTCCCTACAGTTACCCTCTCAGTCACGTTGACTTGGGGTGGGGCAAGGCTGACCTTCTGTTACGAGCTTGGATTTTATGAGTTGGAGCTCCAAGCATCCTTGGCACCTATCCTTTCCTGTCATAAACTTAAAATGCACACATTAAAACCAGCGCTCTTGCGCTTTTCTCAGGGTGGTAAGCCAAGTCAGTTACCACCCCAGATGGTTAGGGCTTGGCTTGGTAGAACCTAGGTAGAGGGAAGGCACCGTCAGTGTTCCTTGTGTATTTATTGCGTGTGTTTGTGTGTGGTGTGTGTACAAGTGTGTATGCATGCCTGCAAGCATGTGGCCTGGCTGTGCCTGTGCATGTGTGCCTGTGGAAGCCACTTATTGTCATCATTCTAAACCATTATTGATAATCAACATTTTCATAGTCTTTTTTTTTTTCCAGTTTATAAAATTGTTCTCATCACTAGGATGAGAAGGAAGGGGAGGAGAACCTCCTCTATCAGTGGATTGGGGGAGGGGCATGGGTGGAGAAGGGTTGGGAGGGGAGGAGGGAGGGAGCTACAAAGGGGGATACAAAGTGAATAAACTATAGTTAATAAAAATAAAATTGAAAGGCCTTGATGGCTATGGTGATTCATGCCTTCAGTGCTTCACCTGGAGCTTGAGGCTAAGGAGCTTGAGTTCAAGGCTGGCCTGGGCTACATAGTGAGAGTCTGAAAAGCAAAACAAAAGTAAGAAAACAAGTAAAAAAAAAAAAATCAGGTTTCAAAAAATAAAATTTAAAAAAGTAAAAAAGAGAAAAAAATGCTCTCATCGTATCTCATCATATTTAACTGATAGCTCATATTTAACTGATATTGACTCGGGAATAGGTTTGGGTAGATGACAAATGAAAGAAAGGCCTTCTGGGAAAGCCCTAGAAAGGATTAAGAGTAGAGGAGTAAGCATGCATTGTCAGTGGAGGTGATGTCACGCCAAGGGGATGGAAATGGGTTCCGGAAGGGAGCAAGAAACTTAGAAATGACAGTAGCCTGTGTCCTCCATGGGGCTACTGAACATGGCAGGTGGATGAATTTGAGCTATTTCATGGGGGGTGGTGAAGATTAGGAAAAACATGTCTATAAAGCTCTTGACGGGCCAGCAAGATGATTCAATAAGTAAGGGTGTGTGCTGCCAAGCCTGGTGGTCTGAGTTCAATCCCTAGCATCCACCTGGTGGGAAGAGAGAGCCAACTGACTCCCACAAGTTGCCTTCTGACCTCCACATGCATGCTCTGGTAGGTGTGCACCACGCCCCCTCAGCTACCTGCCCACGAACCTGTACACACACAAGTAAAGAACTACACGTAAAAACAATGTTTTAGAAGTCAGACACTAGAGGTTGGTGAGGGTGTCAGTGTGGGAGGCTGATGGCGGAGAAAGATGCAGAAACACAGGTGAGGGAGCCCAGGGCCTGCGGTGCCCTGAGAGCCTGCTGGCATCGAGGACTGAGTCGCTTGTCCTCAGAGTCTGCTACTCTCCCTACCCACCACTTCTTTCCATCTTGCTCAAGGCTCTCCACGGCCATGTTTGGTTCTCTAACCTTTCCTCTTCTGGTCACAGCTGCCTGAATTAATAGGGGCATGAGATGCAGGTTAGGGCCCAAACCAGAGCTGTGGGTGCCAGGCCCGAGGCAGTCTGCCTGCTCATCCATCTTGAATTCCTTTCTCTTCACCTTCCACGGCATGGCTTTGCACTTTATATGAGGAAAGATTATCCTTTGGGAATTTGATACATATATACAACATGTTTTGATCATAACCGTCTCCTTTTTCCTAATTCCTCCTGGATTTCCCCTTCCAACTTCATGTCTTTTTTTTTTTTTTTCTTTTCTTATTTTTTGTTTTTGAGATACGGTTTCTCTGCATACATAGGCCTGGCTGTCCTGGAACTCTCGCTTTGGATCAGGCTAGCCTCCAGTTCAGAGATCTGCCTGCCTCAGCTTCCCAAGTGCTGAGATTAAAAGTATGTGCCACTGTTCCTAGCTTTTTTTTTTTTTTTAGTGATTCATGGGGCCCACAATTATATCCAAATGTTTATGGGTGTTAATCTAGCACATAGATAATTTTGTTGGGAGCCTCAGTCCAGAAGAAAACAGACTTTTCTCCCAACCTATTCTATCACTCCGCTGAGATGGCTAAGGAAGGGCTCAAAGCCCTGGGTATGACCTCTCTCTAGGCAGGACATGAGGTCTGGCAGCACAATCATTTGGATGGGAGTAAAGAGATCAAAGCCTTTTGGAGGGGGTTCTTGGTGGCTGCTTTGGACCGGATGACTCTCTCCTCTGGGAAGCTTCTTGGTTCACCGCCCTTCCTGTCATGCCTGTACCTGGGGCCATCATGATACTGAGCCCAGCATAGCCTCATAGACCCTGTTTGGCTTTGTTTATGCTGACACTGGCACTTGTCTGGGCATCTGTTCGCCGTGTCTGCTTGGTGTGCTCCCCTATTTCGAGAGACTCTCTTCCGAGCTAATGACTGTCTCGGACTTCTGTGACATAGCTCCCCCCTCATTCCCTGACCTTGTACTCTGCTCTAACGAGGACCCAATCATTGTTTGTTTCCATCTGCCCAAACTTGTTCTCAGCACCAACCCCAGCACATTTCCTGGCATTTGGTAGAGCCTGTTAGATGTACGGAATGAATAAAGATGTGCTTGACAGAATGACCTGTCCATACTGGGGCTACTGTAAGTACTCATCCTCTGGAGGGCCAGAGATATGTGTGAGAAGACCGTTTACTCCAGAGACCGCCTGCCAGCAGAAGGGCCAGCACCCCGGGCTTCCTGACTGATGCCTGTCAGAGGTTTATTGCTCAGTGGCCTAAGTCACACATACTCATTCAACAAGCTTTGCTTTCTTAGTCTGTGAAAGTAATTCCATAGAATTACAATGATATACATACAGACATTATGCTTAGGATTAGACATAACAAATCATATGTGAATTGTAAGCTATAACTTAAAAAAAAAATCCCAGATTAACACCAGGTCAGATTTGGTACAAAAATCACCAGAAATTTATCCTAACTCTCTATAACCACTATTCACCAGTTAAAAAAAAAATAGTTTTAATTAAACTTTGTTAAAATGTTAGCAATTGCTGTCATTACATTGAAAGTGAAACCACAGAGGAATTATAGATAAAATTAGTTAAATTGTAGTTGAAGTAACCTATTGCTCTCTTATTTTTTAAAATGTATTTATTTATTGTGTATATGGGTGTTTTGCCTGCATATATGTTTGTATACCACATGCATGCCCTGGAGGCCAGAAGAAGGTGCTGGATTCCTTGGGACTGGAGTTTCAGAAAGTTGTAGGCCATCGTGTGGGTGCTAGGAATTGAACCCGGGTCCTCTGGAGCAGCAGCCATCTCTCTAGCCCCTTTGCATTATTTTTTGAGATGCGGTCTCTCATTGAGGCTGGAGCTCATACATTTGGTCAGGCTAGCTGGCCAACGAGCTTCAGAAAGCCTACTGTGCCCTCCTGTACAGCAGCTCTGAGATCATAGCCGCATACCACCACGCCCATCATCTTAACGTGGGTTCTGGCCCTCTGACCTCAGTTCCTCTGCATGTGTGTCAGTCAGTTTACCAGCTAAGCCATCTCTCCAGCCCCATGTTCTAAGCTCTTGAGGAGTTTTGAGAGCTGCTTGGGTTTGACATTGGAATAAACGTTCTCCTTTGAAGCAGTATAGAAATCAACACCAACCAACCCTGTTAGCAAAGGCAGCTGGCTACTCAGGTCTCTCAGATAATGGGGCATTTGGTTGCTGCTCAGAAGAAGGGAGGGGGAAAATTCTGACCTGACACTGAGGAAGCTTTATAAAGTGAAAAACAATTACAAGCTAAAGGGAAATCCAAAATGGCAGAAACTGTCAGGTTTGGAATAAAGGAGTTATTCATTAAAAAAAAAAAGTCAGAGCTCAAAATTACAGACCTCTATGGATACTGTGTGTGTGTGTGTGTGTGTGTGTGTGTGTGTGTGTATACACATGTGCAGGTGCCTGTGAATGACAGGAGACAGAGTTGGATCCTCAAGTTGGGAGTTATAGGAGATTTGAGCCACCCGACAGAGGCGCGAGGAGGTGGGAGGGGAGGCTGAACTCAGGTCCTCTCCAAGAACAGCATATTCTCTTGGCTTCAGCCACCTCTCCAGCCCCGCCTGTAGCTATCTCTCTTTGTTCTTGTCACCCAGCTGTAGCAGTGATGGAGAGACACAGTCTCAGCACGTCTTGGGGCCAGGAGGCAAGTTCTGTTGCTGCCTAACTTGGGAGCACTTTGTGCCAGGAGAAGTCCCGAGGCCCTGGAGAGCCAGCTGGGCAGAGCGGTGAGCATCCAGAATCGGACACCGAGAGGCTCTGATCCCACTAGACTTGAGGAGGTCTGGCAGGGTGCATTTGTACCAGCTGGTACAGACGCCCAGCTGATCTGGGGACATCCGCAAAGACTGGGAGAACAACTTTCCTTACTAGGGGAGGAGACTACAAGAGACAGGAGAAGATGAAGTCTAGAACTGAGGTCTTCTGGCTAAGGAATTAGAGTAAAATAATTATCTGTAGAGACCGCAGACAGATACACACAGTACTACATGAAAGGGCGGAGTTTCCGGTTGTCAGCTGTTGTCATTTGAATATACAACATCTCATATAGGCTTGCGAATTTCAACACTTGGTCCCCAGTTGATGGTGCTGTTTGAGAAAATTACAGAAATCCCAGAAGGTGGAACCTTGCTGGAGGAAGTAAGTGCCTGGGGTGGGTTTTCAGGTTGTATAGCCTGGCCCGACTTCCTGTTCTCTCCCTCTGATTCCGGTGTGTGGATGAAATGTGATCTGCCATCCCCATACCCCTGCTACCCTACCTGTATCCCACTGGGATTATAAAGCCCAAATAAACCCGTTCTTCTCAAAGTTGCTTTCTGCCATGGTGTTCTATTGCAGCAACGGACAAGTAGCTGACACATCTGCCCCCCACCAGTTCTTCAGACAACAGAGACTCAATTCACCATCTGACTCCAAAAGTAGTAGTGATTTTTATATACATGTTAGATAATAGCAAAAGAAAACAAAAACCTCTACAAAGGTGATTATGTTCATTGTTAGGACCCCATGAGAACAAGCATTGCCTACTGGCACTTAAAAGACATACTCGGGAATCCAAAACGGAAGCTGAGGTTATAGTTTTTGTATTACTGGAGGTCAGAGTCAGGGAAACACCGAAGGGGGTGCCGTCCAGACCAGCCACAGCTTGGCCTTGCACTCTGGCCCTGTTGTGTGGGGACTTTGCTTTCTGTTTCTGATATGGGGAGGTTTATGGACTTGCTCCACAGATACTGCGTGGTGACTCTCACAGGCCTCCAGGCCATGGTCTCTGAGGTATGCACAGGCAGGAAGGCCAAGGAAAGGAGAAAGCTGGTAGACTCAAAGATTCCCTTTTCAAAGTCTTTTCAAGGTAGAGAATGCTTCTTGGTGTTTAGGCCCAGCTGCAGTGTAGACCTGGGTATAGATACAAAAAGACACTCCGCTGCTTGGGGCTGTGGAGGAATGGGCACTCGGTTTGCTCATCTAGAGATGCTTTAAGTCTTCCCATCATTTAATGGAGGTGAGGCTGGAACCGGCTGGGGCAGATGGGCCTCCTCAGCCTTCTCGGAAGACCTACCCCAAAGTGTGGGAGGAAGACATCAGATCCAGCGACAGGTTGCCCTGCTCCCGTTCCGATAGAACCTGGAGGTATCCCAGCAGATCCATAGCTTCACCACAGACATCTTGAAGCTGAGACACCTTTTTATAAGGTAAGGACCAACGCCATGCCTGGGAGACATTGAGGGCATCCCTGGCGTTGGTGTGGAAGGCGTGCTGACCCATGCCCTTGCCACGGGTGACGTTGTGAACCCAGGTTTGGAGATGGGGCAAAAATTTCAACCCCACAAATTTGTATATTCTGGAAGTCTGGGCCAGGGGTGCCCGAACCAGGTCCTCATACCTCAGGAGCAGGAAGCGTTGTTGCAGAGCTTCAGGCAGGGTTTGGATGGCCTTGACTATGTCCACCTGGCTTTTGCAGATGATCTCCATGGCATAGTAGGGCTGGTCTTCCTCCTTGATCATTTTCAAATGCTCCCCCAACACAATATGACTGTCAGTCATGAGTTCTGCTGTGGTGTGTTCTCGGGATCGGAATACAGCCCGAGGGTCTCGGACCAGGTGCACAATGTGCAGGTTGAGGGAAGGGTCTGTGAGCAGCGGGTAGAGGGCCTGCAGGTTGAAGAGACGCACCTCCTTGAGTACCACATGGCTGTGGGAGCTGCAGGCCTTCTCCACCATATCGAAGGGCTGCTGACCACAGAGCAGCCTGCAGTGCTTAGGTGAGCTGATCTGGTCGCCAGGGAAGAAGTCACAGACGGGCGATGAGCACAGGGCCCGGCTTTGCTCCCACTGGAAGAGGCTGGACTGTTTCCGGGGGCCCGGCTTCATGTAGGCATCAAAGACACTCATGTCACACAGGAAGACGGAACGCAGAAGGTCCCGTACGGCCATGTGCAGCCTCCAGGCTGTGCTGCTGGTGAAAGTCATCCACACGTGCCAGGCGGGCTCCATCAGGTAGAAGACATCCGGGTGCTGCCCAAAAAGCTGTCCCACGAAAGAGGATCCTGACCGCCAGGAAGACAGGACCAGAACATGCACAGGCCTCCTGGGCTCCTCCTTCTGGAACAGGCTCCTATGGCCGGTTATGTGGAGGAAGAGTGCTACAACTATCATCTGGGAGCCCAGGAACATCAGCAGCCTGACCTTCTTAGGCAGCAGCATCCTGCGGAAGTAGAAGACCTTTAAAGGGCAAGCAGAGGGGATGGAGCTGAGGTAGCCTGCTACGGCATCTACCTTCTGGCTTCTCCTGGACCCGTTCAGAAACTTCCTGTAATCGCTTGTCCAAATCTCTCTGCAGAGTAATTTTGGTGTGCGTGTGTGTATAGATATATGTGTATGTCTATATTTCTGTATTTTTAAATTTTATGTGCATTGATGTTTTGCCTGAGTGCATGTCTGTGTGAGGACATCAGATCTTGGACTTACAGACAGTTGTGGACTGCCATGTGGGTGCTGGGAATTGAATCCATGTCCTCTGGAAGAGCAGTCAGTGCTCTTAACTGCTGAGCTACCTCTCCAACCCTTAGTTCCTTGTTCTTATTGGATCATTATGTTCTGTGTTTTACAGTCTTTAAAATTTCACCTCCTAGTCTAGCTTGTCCATTGAACCACCAAGAATACCCCTCCTCAGCTATCTTTCATCAATATCAGCACTGCCACAGCCCACATCTTCTACATCCCTGACAGAGTGTGGCCTTGTAAGCAAAGCTGTTGGTCTGACCAAGTCCTGATTGAACACCTTATGATCCTCCCCAAATGAAGGGGAGCAAGACACTTAGCCATCAGTTACCACCAGGCTACTCCTCACCCATTCCTTCATGGGAAGGAGAATCCCACAAGGCCAGTCCTCATCCCTCCCCCATTTTGATGAGGCCTGGGACCATCCCACACTGAAGTCTTCTGAGGCTGGGGCTGCAGGCGATCCCCCCTGGCTTTAGAGTTGTCTCCTTCGTGGCACAACCACACATTGCATATGGCATCGGGCTCCTTCTGATTTGGCCTCATCCCATGGGACTAAGACCATGGTGGAGCCGATCCCAAACTGACTTCGTGTCTATGCGTGAGATAAATGATCTGAACCCGTGTCAGCCGGACCAGTGTCTCCTGACTAGTTGACTCTCCAGAGAGTGAACAGGCTTGCGGGGAGGGCAATGGCAGTGAAACCTGTGGCTGTTTGATCTCAGGGCTTCAACTTGGGAAGTGCCTGGCTGCTTTGACAACCTAACTCACGGCCACTCAGCAAGGTTTGGCAAGTTGTCCTCCGCAACACCAGAGAATGCCAAGAATTCAGATGTTCATTACACAAAATAATAGCAGCAGAAGGTGTTAGGAGGGTGTTCCAGTAGCTGGGTTGTCACTATTTAAAGAACATGTTTCCATTTGCAATTTGCATAAAAACTCCTAAGACTGGTCGAATACTTGACCTCACTCTTTTCACAGTGAGGTCTGATTTCATATAAAAAAATACCCTCAGGTATGGCCCTTGGTAGTGGGAGGCCTCATACTTCTGAGTTTATGGGTAGCACAAATTGGACTTGATGCGTTGTTTAAAAAAAAAAAGACAGAAAAAAAAAGTAGGGGCATGGGGGAGGATCGTATGCATGTATGAAATTCTCAAAGAATTAATTAAAAACCATACAATAAAGAAAAGTGTCTATTTCAATGCAGAGAGAGGGAAGAAGAGAGAGGCAGAGAGAAAGAGAACAGGAGAAAACCAGCCCCTGCAATTTGTCTTCTGACCCCCATAGAGCCATGCACACATATACAACCATAAACATATGTACATACATACACACATATGTACAAATATAATTAAAAAAACAATAAAAATATTCTGGTACCAAGTTCCATGCTGCTGTATCCCTCCCAGATAGTTTTAAAAAATCACTTGTTTTTATTTTATGTGAGTGTTTGCTTGCATGTATGTATGTGTACACATGCGTGTTATATGTAAACTAGGTGCCTGTAGTGCCCTGGAGACCAGAAGAGGGTGTCTTCCGGGTCTGCCTGGGAATTAGTGTTACAGATGTTTGTGAGCCACCATGTGGGTGCTGGGAACTGATCCCTAGTCCTCTGTAAGAGCACCCATGCTCTTAACCAGTGAGGCATCTCTCTAGCCCCTCTTAGAGGTTTTCACGCTCTTTTCTGCATTAGTCAGGGCTGAATGACTTCTTGACATAAATAACCGAGACACGCGAGCCATCACACAGCATAAATACGAATGGAACAAGGTGCGAACTGGCATAAATCACCATATATCCTACAGATCCTCCCTTGCAGCTTTAGTAAAGGAGGGAAGGGGCCTTCTATCTTCTTTATGGCAGGTCTTCTCAGCAATTACAAGACCCTCTCTGGGGGGCGTGCATGCCTATAATCTCATCTATACAGGAGGCAGAAGTAGGAGGGTTGCAAGTTCGAGGTCTGCTTGCACAACTTAGTAAGGTCCTCTCTCTCTCTCTCTCTCTCTCTATATATATATATATATATATATATATGAGATATATGAGGCTACATGCGTATGTCAGTGGTGGAGTATAGGGAGCAGAAGTCCTGAGTGAAGTGTGAGGAGCGGGTGAAGCCTTTTGAATGAGTGTGTATTGTTGACATGAGTATAGTCACGTCAAGAAACCCAGCTCCTCTGAGCCATGAAGATGGCAAGAGTCCTTTGCCCCCAGTACAAATGTTGACAGTTTGTGCAGAAAGCATCAGCTCTCTCCTGGGATGTTTACATCCCGAGACCCCCGACTAAGACTGACTAACCCTTTCTTTGTATAGCACATAATAAATACGACGGGATTTGGGGCTATGCTGTAGTGTCCTCCATCAGGGCGCACACAATCCCAGCTTTTGTATATTGTTTCTTCATTCCCACATCAGCCCCAGTCAGGTGTCCAGGAGACTGAGCTGCACAGGACACGGCAGCAGAGCAGCTGCCTAGCAAGCGCAAGGCCCCCAGGGCTGATGAAAACTTAAGCGTTGTTAGAGATTAGTTTTTCATTTTCAATTTCCCAGAACTTAACCCCCCCCTCCCCCCAAGGAGTCAGCCTGACCTGAGGAACTGTCTAGATCAGGCTGCCTGTGGGCCTGTCTGTGGGGGATTGTCTTGACTGTCAAGAGAATCCACCCTAAGTGTGAGCACCATTCCTCTGTGATTTCTCTGCAAAAAAAGGATGGTAATAAGCTCCTCCTTCCCCTAAATTGTTTTGCACAGGATGTTTTCTCACAGCAACAGAAACAAAAGATTGAGCAGGAGTGGATAATGTGTCTGTGCTCCTAACTCTAGGAGGTTCTTTTTGTTTCCCTCTTACTGGCGTCTCCTTTCAAAGATGTTATGTTTTTTTTTTTTGCTGGTTTGTTTTGTTCTAATTTTGAGATAGGCTGCCCTTGGTCTTACTATGTAGCCCAAGATAGCTCTAAACTCCTGGTGATTCTTCTGCCTCAGCTTCCTAAGAGCTGGAATCACAGAAATGAGCCACTAAGCCCAGCTTTTTAAGTATTTGTTTTTATTAGGATATTTTAACTCTACAAAAGAATGAGCCTCACAAGGTCATTTAGTACACATTGGTGATATGCTTGGGTAATATTCTGCCTCAGTACTCTCTCCTGTACTCCATCACCTTCCCACTGACCCTCCCTTATTTGCTGTCATCCACCCACTGACCCTCTCAGTCTAGTCATCTTTCTACCTTTACATCTTAAAAAAGTATTTTCAGAACCCACTGAATTTAATTAGAATAGGAATAGTGGGTGAATATAATTAAATGTTATATACATATAACATTTGAAAATTACCCTTTGAAATTGTCAAAGGGTAAAAAAATAATAAACAAATGTCCTGACAGTCTACTCAAGTGGGGTGTTTTTAACAGGAAATTTTTACATGGGGCTCAAATTGTTTTGAAAAAGCTTATTCTCATAGACATGAAGTCCACAGAGTAAGAACTGAAAATGTGGCTTTCTTAAGTTTCTGTGCAGGAGTGGGAAGGAGCCCTGCCGGCCGTAGCCTGGTCCGTTCAGAACCTAGGTCTCTGACTTGCCAAACATCAAGGGGAGATCATGCTGTAAGCAGTTGGGTCTTTGGGGGAAGTCAGAACACGCCTCGAGTGCAGGGGTACATGACGTATCTTCCAATGGGTCGCAGTGTTTTCCTAGGGGGAGAGAAAACCTAAGCATCTTTTCAGCTGGAGACTCGGTGAACGTGTCCCTCTGTGTAAGAGCCAGCGTTGGTCTTGTTGTTGGCACACAGTGACAGGTCTGCCTCCAAACCTGCCTAAGCACCAGCTCTCCTCTACACAACGGTGTGCTCAAATTTTATTGTGTCATTTCAGTTGCTTTCTCTACACACAGGAGGTTCAAACGTTTGTACAACCTTAATATTTTCCCTCTTAAAAAGGTGTCCCTCCCTACCCAGAGCAGGTTTTTTTTTTTTTTTATGTCTTGGGGGACACAGAAAACACAAAGCATTTCCTTGTTTCTTTTTATCACACAGAATTCTATTGTATGGACACACAATTTATCTAACCAAGGGCTCCTGGGTTGTTTCCAGGCTCCCTTTATTTCAAAAGCTTTAGTCACGAGCTTCTTGTCTACACACTTGTAAGATTAAATCCCCAGAAGTGTTTAGTCAAAAAGTGTGTGTGTGTGTGTGTGTGTGTGTGTGTGTGTGTGCCTGACTTACACAGCCATTGCTAAGCAGCTTTCATGCTGCCTGTGAACAAGGAGGGAGATATTGGAGAGTTGGTTTGAAGAGAAGGAGGCAGCCACAGAGATGATTCTTGGAGTTTGTAACTTGCTTCCTCAAGAGCTAGGACATGCTTTGCCAGCTCTCCGGCTTCCCTTGGAAGTCCCCTTTAACATTCTGCAAGTGTGTCATGACCCTTGCCAGACTTTGTGTGCACTGGCTACCCCTGCCTCACCCCGGCTCCCGCCATCTCTCCCACTCATTGTCAGCCATGGTTTTCCTCTGGATGTACCCAGAAGATCAGATGAGGATCAGTGCTCTTTTTTATTATTATTATTAATTATTATTTTTGTATGTGTGTGCCTATTTGAGTGAGGACCATAATAAAACTTTTGGCATCATTTCATTCTTCATGAATCGCTCCCCTCTCTCTCACACTTTCTGACAATCAAACTCAGGTCTTTTGTGTTCTCAAGGTGAGTGCTTTGCTGTGGATCTATCTGTCTAGCCCTCGTCTCTTGTTTGTGGGTAAAGTATTCCCATCACTTTTCCAGGCTCAGTACTTAAGAGCACTTGCTGCCCAGGCATGGGGACATGCGTTCATATCCCCAGCACCCACAGAAAAGCAAGGCATGGCCATCTGGGAGAAGAGAGACAAGAGACAAGAGAATGCCTTGGACTTGTTGGCCCCAGTATCGAGAGAGAGGTCCTAACTTAAGGGACTATGGAGGAGGGTAACGGACACTTGACACTTGACACTTGCCCTGGTTTCTGCATGCGTGACTGTGGCTTGCTCACCTGAACTCACATGTTCGAGTACAGCCCTCCCTCCGTGCCCATGATGCCATTACGGGGGGGGGGGGAGGGGAGAGGCTGCTGTCAGTGGATGGCACTTCCTGTCTTGTCATCTGAGCCCCATGGTTTAGGAGATGGCCAGTTTCTAAAACTGAAGCCCAAGAGGGAGCAGTTAGAAACTATGCCCTTATCCATCCATTCTTGATTACGGTTTAAACCCAGTTATCCCCAAGATAGAGAGCTTCTCCCGAGGGACAATTTGAGTTGGAAAAATGCTGTAGAACAAAGATAAGAAGCAGTGGAGTGCTGGGAGGAGAAAAGTCAGAAGAGGAGAACTCAACCTGTGGACATCCAGAGATGGGGTCAGAATTTTACAAGCCGGTCCTGTGCCCGCTTCAGCCCAAAGCTAACATCCCCTGGAACTAGGAAAGCAGGACTTTCCTTCTATCCCAGCCCCGGCCCAACTCTGTCCTGCAGGGATTGATGGTTCTTCCTTGTCTGCCAGCTGTCCCTGGCCAAAAGCCAGGCCTTTTCTGTATATTCTCTGTATATTCTTTTCCTTTTTTTTTTTTCCCCAGGGTGGTGGGGTAGGTGTTGGGAGGGACCTGGCACCCTGTTCTTGCTCTTCTATCATGGAGCCACATCCTTTGCATAAGCCCTGGCCAGAAAGAGAAAGCTTTTGTGAAGCTTGTACTGGTCCCAGGTCACCAGGCTCAGAACAGCACCTGCTGGGCAGTGGGGGTCCGGTAAGGGGTGGGAGGGGCTACCCAGCCCACTAGAGAGCACTCTAGTGCACATCTCGAGCAAAACGTCTGAACTATAGAGGCGGGGGACACTTCTGGGCCCTTGTGCCCAGTGAGGGTGCTGGTGACCTGGTATTTAAAGAGGCTGGCTGGATTAGCGGTCTATGGCCTTAACCACTTGGCCACCTCGTCCCGTTGCAAAGCACCCATACACATTTTGAAATTAATATATTATTTAAAAATTTGAACCGCTATGTAAAATATTAAAAAGGGTATGAGTTAGTAGGGTCTCAGGTGCTATATCAATCCAGTATACTTTTTTACACTATCATTTTTTTTTTTTTTTTTTTTTTTTTTTTGCCTAGTGCCTGTGGAGGCAAAGGATGGCAGGGGATCGTCTGTAACTGGAGTTACAAATGGTTGAGAGCATGTGCCTTTTGGGAAACAAATCTGGGACCCCGGGAAGAGTAACAAGGGCTCTTAAGAATGGAGCCATCTCTTCACCCACTAAAGAGACTTTGTAAAAAATCTCAACATCTGCATATACATGATTTTCCTCTGTCTTTTGTCCAGTGGATATAAATTTATAAAATTGGCAATATATATTACTTGCTAAAACATTTGTGTAATGATTTAGGTAAATATGTTAGCTGTTTTTTACATTTGTTGAAAAAACAAAAACGGGAGCTTGGTGCAAAAAAAAAAAAAAAAAAAGAGGCTGGCTGGAGAAAATGTTCCAGTTTCAGCCTGAATCACACTCTTCTGATGCTGGAATTCCTCTCTGCTGGAGGTGCTGGCATTTCCCTCTTGTCTCTCAGCCCTCCCCATCATACAAGCTGAAACCCAAATCCCTCGGCCTTGAGCCTAGGGCCTTCCTTTGCCTGTCCTTTGATTTCCTGCTTCTCCTTCCTTTTCTAAAAAATATTTACTTATTTATTATGTATACAATATATGCCTGCAGGCCAGAAGAGGGTTCCAGATCACATTATAGATGGTTGTGAGCCACTGTGTGGTTGCTGGGAATTGAACTCAGGACCTCTGGAAGAGCAGCCAGTGCTCTTAACCTCTGAGCCATCTCTCCGGCCCTTCTCCTTCCTTTTTTACACCTCTAGCTTCAGATTCAACTTTATATTTCTGAGACAGGGCTTCTCTGTGTAGCCTTGGCTGTCCTGGACTCACTTTGCAGACTAGGCTGGCCTTGAATGTACAGAGATCCTCCTGCCTCTGCTTCCCACAGTGCTGGGATTACAGGCGTATGCCACTGCGCCCAGTTATACATTCTGTATATATTCTTTCCAACCTGTCTTGTTGCTGAGGAGCCCGGAGACATTGGGGCTGCTTCTCTTCCTCAGGAGACTACCCACAGGCCCCCTTCTTCCCCTAAAGAATGCTATCCCCCTGCTTCCCACTGCCTAGGGCACAGCTGCAGACTTCCCACTGAGCTGCCCTGTCTTATCTGGCTCACTGTGTGAAATACTTCCACAACTGATTAGGACTCCTTATGCCTCCCGAACCGATGAAACCATAGATAGTTGGATAGAACAAGGAAGGGTCACAGTGTGAGAAAGCAGAAGACCCTTTGAGCTTTGTGTGACACGGGGTTTTGTGTGGCCCACACTGGCCTCTGAACTGGTCACTTGGCTGAGAATGACCTTGAACTTCTGATCCTCCCATGACCCCAAGTGCTGAGACTAACTGGTGTGCACCACAGGCCACAACGATGGGTGCCTAACATCAGCTTGGAAACTAGAAGGAAAGTCATGAAAATGCTCAGGTCTTGAGAACCATCGCCAGAGGGATATCAGTGAGGAGGATCTATGTCAGGTGCAGGGACCACCAGGGCACCAGGGTTGGGGCTTCCTCCAGGGTCCTGAGTACACTGAGGCCTGGATTACGGATCCTCCCCCACCAATCAGGAACACGCAAGCTTTTAGAAACAAAATGGAAAATCCTGACCAAAATCAACTAGACAAATGAACAACCCCTCCCCCCCCCGAATATCAGTCTAGAGGCCAGTGTTCTAAAAACTCCAATAATTCTAGATTCTCTAGTGAAACGAGGTCCCTGCAAACAGAGATTAGAGACCGAAGGAAGTAGCTTTGCACAATGGAGGTGACTTGGGGACACCAGCCTCATTACACATAGCCTATTCGCCCGGGGAAACTGTTGGGGTTAAATTCCTAGATAAAAGTGACCACAAAAGAAACCTTGTTAAAGACGGTGGCTTATGCCATATCCAAAGCAGGTCCCGAACTCACAGCAATCCTCCTGCTTCTGCCTCCCAAGTGCCAGGACCCCACACTTAACTACCTACCACACTCTGAGAACAAACTCAGTCAGCACGAGTCATGGAAGGACCCAGGTCCTTACCAGTGTTGTCCCGAATGCCCAGGGGCAGTGCTGGGCACGAATGTCTGAGGGAACCGATATCTGTGGGGGGAGTCTTGGCACTCAGGATGCCCTTGTGGCGTCAAGGGGAGCGGACAAGATAGCGTTTTTTACTGTACGTGTGTGCTGATATGCTCATGCCCTGAATGCCATACATAATATTCCACCCACACTTCTGGACTCCCACATCCGTTTGAGGGGCAGTTATAAAATACAGTCCAACTAGACACAAATAGACGTTCCAAACAGCCACTTCCCCATTCTTAACATTTACATTTTACCTATGTAGAGGTTAGAGGACAACTGTGGAAATTGATTCTCTCGGGACTCGAACCAAGATCATCAGGCTTGGTGGCAAACACCCTTCCCCACAGAGGTGACTCACTGGCCCCACTTTCTTATTTATTTATTTTTCAAAACGAAGGACTGACATTTGACTGCTCAGTTGCAATAGCTCTGCCCCTGGGATCTGATTAACGACTACACTCTGCTCAGCCTGCGCCAGGGGAAACCTGCGGCTCCTTTATCTCCCGTTCAGCAGACAGCAGGAGGGAATCTGGAGGGCCAGATAGACAGGGGCTACATGACAACATTCCTCCCCGCCTTTGAGGCTCTTTTCTCAGGCTTTCGGGATGGAGCTGGTGTGTGTGTGTGTGTGTGTGTGTGTGTGTGTGTGTGTGTGTGTGTGTGATGGGGGGGCTTCTGTAAGCAGCTTGAGCTTCTTTTTCTGGAACATTCCCTTGGAGATTCAGAGGGCTGTTCCCGCTCCCCCTTTCCCCTAGCCCTCTTCCTCCAGCCAGCAAAACCCCAGCTTAGATGTCAGGGGCTACCTGATACTCACTGATCCTGTGGTTGGGAGAATGCCCTTCCTGGCATCTGCTCCCGGAGGAACTCTCTTCTTACCTTATTAGTGGCTTAGGCTTCCCCAGGGCAACGGAGAGGCTCCCTGCCTGCCAGGCCCGCACATTCTCTCTCTGACTCATGACCTTCCCCACCCCCCACCTCCTGCTCCCACCCCCCACCCAGCTGGCTTTCTGCCCCTTAACATTTTGCATACCGACTCATTTCACTTGCCCTCTCCCTCCCTTATATCGAAACAACAACCCACCTTGCAAGACAGGCTCCAGGAGGCTCTGGCTCCCAGGAAGCTGCCTCACAAGAGCAGCTTGAATACCTTGAGGGTGGAGGGGTTCCAGGTCAAGAGATTCACTCCAGGTGGGCCAAGCCGAGGAGGCTGAGAGGAGGTTGAAAAGTCCAGTCTTCTAAGGCAGCCAGGTCAGGTCCCTTTAACGCATCGTGGAAAGAGAAAAGAGATCCCTGGAGCGCCAGGAGATGAAGTTGGAAGGGGTGTTGTCGGACAGTTATGTAGCCCGTAAGATTTTGTAAGCCTCTCTCCCTCCCGAGTTTTCACTCTTATCTCTAAGGAGACCATATAAAGATTATTTTCCCTGCAGCACACCTGTTTCTTCACTCCACCCGAGGGAGGTACACATTTCTTAGCTCCTGTGTCATATCCGACATCTTCGCCCTCCGTGCAGGAGGTTACAAATACGTACCCGGGCCAGGAGGATATGGATTTACTTTGTGTTTGGTTTGACTAAAGGGTGTAGAATTCTCCTTTACGACAAAAAGCAAGTTCTTGAAAAGTATAGCTTCTTAACGGCTGTGTGTTCGAGGGCAAAGTCATACACCCACTCCCGGCCACTTTATCTGGTTGCCAACAGTCTCAAACAACAGATACACGGGGAAAACCGTGAACTGCCATGGGGTACAGAGCTCTGCCTGGGGAATCAATAAGAAACGGACAATACCTACCTTACCTATTGTCAATGTTAGGGCTCGTGGGCACAAAGCCCCCTGCCCAATTTTACGGTACCAATAAGGGTTTAAAAGCGTTACTTATAAAGGCTCCAGAGATGGCTCAGTGGTTAGGAGCACGTACTGCTCTTGCAGAGGATCCTAATTCAGTTCTAACAGCCACATCGGGTGTAATTCCAGCTCCGGGGGCCTGAAGCCTCTGGCGTCTGTAGGCACTGGCACGCATGTGCACAGACCCCTCCCCCCAATTATAAATAAAATAAATCTTGAAGAGGTGTTAGCTATTATTGAGTAATGACTTACCTCTTTTTAATCAGCTGCTGAGGTATTTTCCAGGCTTCACAAAAGAGCAGCCAGGCTGTGCGGGGGTGAGTCACGCCCAGCTCTGGCAGATTCCCATCAGCTGTGTCTCCGAAGGCCTTATCATTGTACAAATGACAAGAACCTGCGGAGGCTCCCTCGTATTGATTTCAGTTGTGTCCCTTCCTTCCTTCCTGTTTCCTCCTGGCACAGAGGAGACAGGGTTCTCTTCACCCCAGTGGCTGTTCAGAGATGAACGCTGAAGAACTGGGAATGGATAGCTGTGTGCTGCTCTTGTGCTCTGTCTAGGAGAGGTCCTTGCTAAGTGTCAGAGGATTGGAGAATGCAGGACGGGCAAGGCAGGGGATACAGACTGCCAGCCACGCCGCTGGCCAGAGAGAGCTGCTGTGCGCCTCACCCCCCCCCCAATACATGTAGAAGTCTGTATAATGATCTGGCCATGGTGCCTCATGCCTGTTGCTCCAGCACACAGATCTGTCCCTGTCTCTCTGTGTGTGTGTGTGTCTGTTTACCTCTCCCATGCATGTAGAAGTCTATATAATTAGCCAGTCATAATGCCTTATGCCTGTCACTCCAGCATACAAATCTCTCTTTCTCTCCCCCCTCTGTGTGTGTGTGTCTGTCTGTCTGTCTGCTCACCTTTCCCACATGCATGTAGAAGCCTGTATAATTAGCCAGTCATGGTGCCTCATGCCTGTCACCCCAGCACAGAGATTTGTACCTTTGTTCTATCTCTCTCTGTGTGTGTTTGCGCCAAAAATGAGTGTCCAGTGTTTTCTTCTCTTGTCCTCTGCTTATTTATTTTTTTGAAACAGGGCCTCTCATTGAACTCAGAACTCACAACTTTGGCTAGGCTAGCTGGCCAGCAAGTCCCAGGGATTCTCTGTCTCTGCCTCCCCGGCACTGGGGTGACAGGCCTTTGCTGCCATGCTCAGCTTCCTTGGGTGGGTTCTGGGATTCAAACTCTGCTCCTCAAAGCAAGCACTCTGCTAAGCCATCCCAGACCTCTGGTTTTGCGTTAAGATCATTTAAGTTACAAAATACAGTTCGATACAATTTGTTAAAGGTACAATTTAACAAGTAAAGGCATCTCTTAATTAAAAACAAGAACGCAGAAACCCAAACCCAGAGCCTTACTAAAGGGCTGTCGTGTCCTTCTCCTCAAATGTCCCTGACTCAAGACTTGGGGCAGCTTCTTTCCTGACAGTCTGTGGTTTGCTTATAGTTTGTCCCTTTACAAGGTGTGGTTGGATTTTTCTCATTTTGACCTGTCTGCTGGGGGGATCCCATGATACTTACCTTTTGAGATTTTTCTCTTCATTCCCAAGTGCTGTGGTAAGATTCATGGTGCTGTTTCATGCCTTGTTCTTCCTGCTCTGTGTGTGACTGTGCCAATGCTGTCTCGTGGACTCTATAGCTGTTTACAATGATGACTCAAGAGGGCGGGCATGCACCCTGGTGGACGTTGACTTCACAGTATCTTTCACATTGTATCGTAAACATTTAGCCATGTCAGCTAATTCTTATTTCTTGTGTAGCCTAGGCTGGCCTGGAAATCACTATGTAGCCAAGGCTAGCCTGGAGTTTGTGATGACCCCTCTTGCCATAGCCTTGCAAGCGCTAAAATTACAGGCTCAAGTTGCTACAGCTGGCTACATAGGTAATGCTTTTTGGATGATGTCTTTTTCATTAAAACTAGGCAGGTAGCCACAGATTAATCTTTTTTTTTTTTTTAAAGCTAGCTGAGACTCCCTTAGAGCTTCCTCATAAGACTATCTGAGGAGCCCCCTGAGTCGTGTTGATTTTTCTCTACCAGTGGTGTGATCTGAAGGGGTGAGTCTGTTGAACCTGTGGCCTGCTTTGAAAGCACAGGTTCTCCACTGACATGTCTCCCTGTAGGATGTATCCTGGTTACAGTTCGGTCTCTTTGGAGAATACGGGCCCTCTGATCAAGAGTCTAAGTGGCTTGCTAGAGGCATCCCACCATTCCCTGGGCCTCCATTGATCACAGAGGGCAAGGGTGACAACATGCCTATTCGTTCTGATCTCTTATCTTTGGTAGTGAAGCTCATTGGGCTTTGGTTGCTGAACCACCAGAAGGACAGACAGCCTTTCCGATCTTGTGATTTCAACTTTTGTGAAACAAGCAATTTTTTATAAGTCCTTTCTTTAAATCACTATGTAGCCAAGGCTAGCTAGTTTTTCTAAGTGATTGAAACCTTAAAAAGTTAGCGAAAACACAAGCAATTATGATTGATCATATGCACGTTTTAAAATTTTATTCACTTTACATTCCCATTGTAGCCCCTCCCTCCTCTCCTCCTGGCCCCACCCTCCCTCCCTCTTCTCCTATCCCCCTCCCTCCAATGAGGCCAGGCAAGGCAGCCCCATCAGAGGAACGTGATCAAAAACAGGCAACAGAGTCCATGTCAGAGACAGTCCCTACTCCCCTTACTAAGGAACCCACATGAAGACTAAGCTGCCCATCAGCTACATATGTGTAGGGGGCCTAGGTTGAGTCCATGCATGAATCTTGGTTGGTGCTTCAGTCTCTGTAAGCCCCCTCGGGCTTAGTTGACTCTGTTTCTCTGTTGAAGTTTCTGTCCCCTCCAGGTCCTGCTATCCTTCCACGTTTCCACAAGACTCTCCCAGCTCTGCCTAGTGTTTGGCTTTGAGTCTCAGCATCTGTTTGATCGGCTGCTAGGTGGCGCCTCTCAGAGGACAGGTAGATTAGGCTCTGTTTACAAGCATAGCAGAGTATCATTATTAGTGTCAGGGGTTGGCTCGCTCCCATGAGGTGGGTCTCAGGTTGGGCCAGGCATTGGGTGGACAATCCCTCAATATCTGCTATCACTTTTTTTTTTTTTTTTGTAATTGTTACCATGAGGAAATCATTATCTTAAGAGAACTCCCATTAGTTTAACAGACATTAGGTATTAATATCTGAACTCTGAACTTTTTGTAATCTTCAATCATGAACATATGTCATCCTTAAAACCTTCTTGGCCACCAATGTTCTGTGCCTTAGGTTAACACTTTTTATATTTTGTTATCTTTTATGTGTCATTCTTAGGATAAAATCTTATTTTATCACTGTGTCATCAGTGACTGTCCTCCAAGCCAAGCAAGTACTATCTGGGGGAGTTCAGCTGTATCCCCTTGTAAAAGATCATCCAGCTGAGCTGGTGGGTGAACCCCCCCCCCCTCAATAAAGACATGGTATTCTCACCTGAGTAGCCAATGCCTCCCTACTACCTGACAACTTCAAGAATGGCCTGGGGAGAGGCTTTTTGGTTTTGGCTTTTTGTTTTTTGAGACAGGGTTTCTCTGTCCTGGAACTCACTCTGTAGACCAGGCTGGCCTTCAACTCCATTTGCCTCTGCCTCCTGAGTGCTGGGATTAAAGGTGTGCACCACCCCTGCCCTTTAAACTGTTTTTTAAGGGCACAATGGATTTAATTACTTTATTATTTTATTTAGTGTGTGTGGTGTTTTGCCTGCACCTTTGTTCATGCACCACATATGTGCCCAATGCTCACAGAGGCCAGGGGAGAGCATTGGATCCCCTGGAACTGGAGTTACAGCTGGTTTTGAGCCATCATGTGGGTCTGGGACCTGAACTCAGGTCCTTTGGAAAAGAGCAGCCAGTGTTCTTACAGCCATCTCTGTAGCCCCAAAGGCCACACTGTTTATGTTCTTGAGCTGTTTTTCAGTTCTCTTCCCTCTCTGTTAGAGGTGTGTGCATTCGTTGCTGTGTCCATGTTCATGTGTGTGTATGTGTATATTCGTGTGTGTATGTATGTGTGTCTTAGGTGGTGGAAAGCCCAGATGAAAGGCCTTGGAGGACTCTTTGAGACAATTGTGCTTGGATCTCAAGGTAGTGTGTGTGAATCTTGGTTTCAAAGCCAGCTTCTTGATGAGTTCAAACAGACATGACAGTTACTAATGTTAATATACATGCTATCTCCAGCACCCCGCTGTGTGCAGGTGGAAGGTCAGAGGACAAGCTCGCCTTTTATCTCGTTTGAGACAGGGTCTCCGGTCGCTTGCCTGCTCGTATGCCGGGCAGCTGTTATAAAAGCGCCTAGGGATTCTTTTGTCTCTGCCTCCTGTCTCACCCCACAAGTGCTGGGATTACAGATGTGTGCTGCGGTGTCCAGGTGGGTTCTGCTATTTTGAGCTTAGCTCTTCACACTTCAACAGTAAGTGTGAGTACACTTTACCCACTTCTGTGATGGGGGCTGTGCAGTCCGGTACTGGGGTCTTAAGGGCCATAGCACCAAGAGACATTCAAGTGCTCGGGAGTCTATCATGGGAAATCTCAAGAGGAAACACCCATGGAACGCTCTGCAATGAAAACACCAAGTGTGTACCCTGCCTAACGCAGTAACTGCTACAACATGGACCACTGGATGCTTGAAATGTGTTTCCGGTACTGCCACAGTGGGTTGTGTTGTTCAATCTCTTTCTTTTTGAGAAAATCTGGTAAAGGTAAGAACCCTTTGTCTAGAAAATGCTGTCTAGAATGAAAGAAAAAGGAGAAGGGGGAGGGGAAGAAGGAGGAGAAAGAAGAAGAAAAAGAAGGAGGAGGAGGAGGAGAAGGAGAAGAAGAAGAAGAAGAAGAAGAAGAAGAAGAAGAAGAAGAAGAAGAAGAAGAAGAAGAAGAAGAAGAAGAAGAAGACATAAGACATTTCTACAAAAGCCAGTGTGTGCTTCAACTGCTTCTCAAAGCATGGCTTCAAAGCATGCCCCTCTGGGCCCACTGCTTTCCAGAGCTGTGTGCTCTAGTCCTGTTCTTAATCTTTAGTGTCTATTGTCCAAAGTCCCAACACGAATGTCGAGGAGACTTTGAGTCAGCCATGAGCCAGCTCTGTGCTCTGCTTGGTGTGTGTGTGTGTGTGTGTGTGTGTGTGTGTGTGTGTGTGTGTGTGTCTGTGTGTGTTAGTCCTCAGCAGTCTGCTGGTGACTCCAGCCACACCTTCCTTTCCCCAGACTGTTTCTCCTTGGGACTTGAGCCTGGGGTTTCTTCATGGCTCTTCTTGACTGCATACAGTGTCCCTAAAAGAAGAAGTCTTTCCATGAGCTCCTTTTATACGATGGCTCCGGATTCCTTATTCTACTCAGTATTTGTCAGCCCGCAACATGGATACCAGGTCTGAAATTGATAAGGGATAGGGTGCTCTCCTACACTGGTCACAAGCCAAGCCCAAGGCATTGGCTAAATAGCTGTGTTTAGAGAATAGACCCTGAAGGAGCTTGGCTAATCTTCTGTGAGTTTGACTGTAGAATTGCAGGATGTACCTGCAGCTTAGAAGGGGGATATTAGTTGCTAGAAACATTACCATTAAATGGACAATTGCTTTAAGTAGAACCTGATTTTTTTAAAGGTGGGATCTGGCAGTGGGTACAAATGTAGGAATTCCATGGCAGAGAGATAACCCTAATCTCTGTGTCTGAAGTGTTTGTTTCCACAGCAGAAGAACAGGCTAGATTAGGGTAAATCAGAGTTAGGGGAAAAGAGAACGCACTGCTAAGTTTCTCACTGATTGTTGCTTTCTTGAGGCCCCTTGCCAGTGTACAGAGGATGATAAAGTGGGGGAGCAAAGAGCCAGGAGTTCCTAGTAAGGCCCAGGCATTATGATATGCCTTGATGGAATCAGAAGCTTGAATTGCTAGACAGCATCAAGCTTCTGGAATTCTACCTGGGTTTGAAAATGAGCCAGAGAGAGCTACAGACGAACCATGATTGCCTAATGGGGGAAGGGCATTAGTGTGTCTTCTGGCGGGCTGTTAACCCGTGTATTACACTGGCAGCCAAGGTCTGTATATTCTACCCCTAAACAGCTGTTAAATGCCCCCCATGTTAGTAGCCACTGTTTTTGCTTTGAATTTTTCTTGATTGAATATAAGTCAGTATCCCTCCCGCTCTCCTTTCATCTCCAGTCCTGTCCCTCCCAGGCTCCACTCAGCACTTGGTGTGATCATTTATCGTCTAACTCTAATCTGTACCGCTTCCTAGATTCAAATGCTGCATTGGAGCACATTATAGACAAGATTCTAACTCCTTGGCTCGCCATTAGGTGCCTCTTAAGAGATGGTGCTTCTGCTGTCTATCATAACCTCTTTCGTGTTATAAGGTTCAAAATATCTGTGGAGAGTATGTTGTAGGCCGGCTCTGTAGAGTGTTGCCACGTACTGTTATGCTTCTCCCCCCGCACCCCCAATGTATGTGCTGGAAGAGAAGACAGGCTGCGGCTGCGTTCTGGGGTCTGCTTTCATGGTTGAACATAGAGGAAAATAACGTGGAGAGTAGAGAGACAAAGAGAATGAAGGCTAAAAAAATACCTGAAGAAAGACCATAGGTTAAGAAAACAGAAAATTTAAAGGCACTCAGTCAGGGGTTAGGTATGGGCTACATATTGAGCCCCCTTTTCATCACCTTCCTCCAAAAATAGACAGAGGCTGTGTATTAAAACTCGGTGCCAACAATGGCCTTGGCAAGAAGTTAGTTCTGTGGGATCCAGAGTATGAAAAATATGACAAGAGGAGTTGGAGATAAAAAGGCAGCATCCTCTTATAGCCTAGAGTTCAGTGTTTGAAACTGAAAGTGGGGTCAAAAGGTTTTTTCTTCTAAAGATAGATAACACCTTATTTGTTGTTTGTTGACATATCCAGGCAAGAGAGAAAACTGAAAATGCAGGATATGTATCATCTATCTATCTATCTATCTATCTATCTATCTATCTATCTATCTAT